>NC_057807.1:440190358-440291470 GCF_018294505.1 Triticum aestivum | reverse complement strand
GTGTCTGTGGACATGGCGGCTGGGGCAGGAGCTCACCGGCGAGGCGCGGCAACGGGGACGGAGACGGGCAGTGACAAGGACGATGGGGATGGGGCGGCGACGACGGGGACGGGGACGGGCCGGGCGGGGATGACGGGACGACGGGGCGGGGCGCGGCGACGGGGACGACGGGGACGGGGACGGCCGGGGCGGCGATGGCGATGGGGGCGGCGACGAGGGGCGGCGCCGACGGAGCAGAGGAGAAAGAAGCCGAGGGAGGAGATGAAAAACTGAAATTTTTCATAAGTGTTGTATATATAGGAGGCACCTTTAGTACCGGTTGGAGCCGCCAACCGGTACTAAAGGTCTGTTTTGGCTAGGCCAAGCGGCGGAAGCACCCCCCCTTTAGTACCGGTTGATGCCATGACCCGGTACTAAAGGTGTGTGCTGGCGCAGGTTCAGTGCGGCAAGTTTAGTCCCACCTCGCTAGCTGATGAACCACAAGTGTCGGGGATCTATCATAGTCCTTTCGATGTAAGAGTGTCGAACCCAACAAGGAGCAGAAGGAAATGATAAGCGGTTTTCAGTAAGGTTTTCTCTACAAGCACTGAAATAGTAGGTGATAGATAGTTTTGTGATAAGATAAATAGTAACGAAAAAAAGTAAATAAAGTAAATAAAGTGCAGCAAGGTGGCCCAATCCTTTATGTAGCAAAGGATAAGCCTGGACAAATTCTAATAATAAGGAAGAAGCTCCCGAGGACACATTGGGAATTATCGTCAAGCTAGTTTTCATCACGCTCATATGATTCGCGTTCGGTACTTTGATAATTTGATATGTGGGTGGACCGGCACTTGGGTACTGCCCTAACTTGGACAAGCATCCCACTTATGATTAACCCCTATTGCAAGCGTCCGCAATTACAAAAAGGAGTATTAAGGTAAACCTAACCACAACATTAAACATATGGGTCCATATCAATCCCTAACGAAGCAACGCATAAACTAGGGTTTAAGCTTCTGTCACTCTAGCAACCCATCATCTACTTATTACTTCCCTATGCCTTCCTCTAGGCCCAAATAATGATGAAGTGTCATGTAGTCGATGTTCTCATAACACCACTAGAGGAGAGACAACATACATCTCATCAAAATATCGAACGAATACCAAATTCACATGACTACTAATAGCAAGACTTCACCCATGTCCTCAGGAACAAACGTAACTACTCACAAAGCATATTCATGTTCATGACAGAGGTGTAATAATATGCATTGAGGATCTGAACATATGATCTTCCACCAAGTAAACCAATAAGTATCAACTACAAGGAGTAATCAACACTACTAGCAACCCACAGGTACCAATTTGTGGTTTTGGATACAAGATTGGATACAAGAGATGAACTAGGGTTTGAGATGAGTTGGTGCTGGTGAAGATGTTGATGGAGATTGACCCCCTCCCGATGAGAGGATCGTTGGTGATGACGTTGGTGATGATTTCCCCTCCCGGAGGGTAGTGTCCCAGCAGAACAGCTCCGCCGGAGCCCTAGATTGATTCTGCCAAGGTTCCGCCTCGTGGCGGCGGAGTTTCATCTCGTAAGCTTGCCCCCAAATTTTTCCAGGACAAAACCCTTCATATAACAGAAGATGGACGCCGGAGGCCCACCAGGGGGCCTAGGAGATAGGGGGGCGCGCCCCCAGGGGGGCGCGCCCTCCTGTCTCCTGGACAGGGTGTGGGCCCCCTTGCCTATTTCTTTTGCTCATAATTCCTTAATAATTCCAAAAAGTTGTTTCGTGGAGTCTCAGGTCTTTTGGAGTTGTGCAGAATAGGTTTCCAACGTTTGCTCCTTTTCCAGCCAGAATTCCAGCTACCGACATTCCCCCTCTTCATGGTAAACCTTGTAAAATAAGAGAGAATAGGCATAAGTATTGAGATATAATGTGTAATAACAGCCAATAATGCAATAAATATGGATATAAAAGCATGATGCAAAATGGACGTATCAACTCCCCCAAGCTTAGACCTCGCTTGTCCTCAAGCGGAAACCGAAATCGAAAAATATGTCCACATGTTTAGAGATGGAGGTGTCGATAAAAATAAAAATACGGGCATGAGGGCATCATGATCATTCTAATAACAGCAACATATATGGATTTTGTCATATGATTTCCTATGTTCAAGTAATAAATAATTCACAAAGTCAAGTATGGTTCAAAAACTTCATTGGGAGCTAACAAACTATAATCTCAGTCATTGAAGCAATTGCAATTTATCGTAACATCAAAAAGAGTCACTAATAGAGCTCCTCAACAAGCTCACATACTCAACTATGTTGTAGTCTCCCATAATTGTTAACACTCACGCAATACTTGTGGTTATAGAGTTTCAACCGGACACTGAGAAAGATAGGGGCTTATTGTGTTGCCTCCCAACGTATTCACCTTTAGGTGATGTCAACAATAATAGTCTATGCCAACTTACATCCAATCAGATATATATATCATAATCTTTCAAACACGAAGAGCTTGCCAAAGGATAAAATGAAAAAGGGAAAGGTGAGGATCACCTTGACTCAAGTATTAAAGTAAAACATAAAGTAAAAGATAGGCCCTTCGCAGAGGGAAGCAAAGGTTGTCATGCGCTTTTAGGGTTGGATACACAAAATCTTAATGCAAAAGAACGTCACTTTATATTTCCCCTTGTATGTGGACCTTTATTATGCACTCCGTCGCTTTTATTACTTCCACAAAAAGTTCGTACAAAGCTTATTTTCTCTACACTAATAAGTCATGCATATTTAGAGAGCAATTTTTATTGCTTGCACCGATGACAACTTACTTGAAGGATCTTACTCAATCCATAGGTAGGTATGGTGGACTCTCATGGCAAAACTAGGTTTAAGGATATTTGGAAGCACAAGTAGTATCTCTACTTGCTGCAAGGAGTTTTGGCTAGCATGAGGGGGAAAGGCAAGCTCAACATGTTTAGAAGGTTACTAACAATATACTTTAACGGAGATGTCGAAAAACATAAACCATTACGTTGTCTTCCTTGTCGAACGTCAACTCTTTTAGGATGTCATACTTAATGAGTGCTTCACAATCATAAAATATGTCCAAGATAATATATTTATATGTGAACCCCTCTTTCTTTATCACTTCCTATTAATTGGGATGATGACCAAGGCTACGTTCATCAACTCTCAACAATTTTTATGCCTCATACTTTCTATGTGTGAAGTTATCACTATCCATAAGATCAATATGAACTCTTTTGTTCTTTCTACTTTCTCAAGATCATAGCAACATAGCAAAGCCCTTGACTCAACACTAATCTTTTATTATAGATAGCACACAGACTCGGTTACATAAAGAGATCACAACAAAAAAACTCAAAACTACTTGATATCAAAACTTCGAACTAATAGATCAAGATACTACTAAAATGATCGAACTAAATAAAGCGATAAAGATAGGAGTATGATGGTGGTACGATACCGGGGCACCTCCCCCAAGCTTGGCAGTTGCCAAGGGGAGTGCCCATACCCATGTGATTATTTCTTCGGAGGTGGTGAAGTAGGAGTTGTTGATGGAGTAGGCTTGTCATCCATCTTCCAAGGCATAGGCTCTCCATCATAAAAGGATGATCGAGTGACCGGGAACCTTAAATCAGCAGCCAATCTCATTCGCTTGAATCTATATTCATACTCACAGTTCTGGTTTTGCAGGTCATCAATCTAGGCTTGGAGGTGCTCGATTTTCTCTTGAAGCTTGAAGATGGTCTCCCCAATGTCTTTGGCATCGAGCTTGTGGTTGTTGGTCAACTCCATGATCATCATCTGGTTGGCGTTGAGTCCACGCTCCACCATCCCTTGGCACTTGAAAACTTCTTGTTCCATTGCTTCGAGCTTTGTCTCCATGCTCCCGGTACACCTTGGTCCTTCCACGTCGTGGATGTGCAACACCCCCTCACGCATCTCAATGGTTTGAGGGTGATGCAGCACCTCCGCAAGATAGGGGTTGATAACCCTCTCGAAAAATTTGTCCTTGGGAGCGCTTGAAGACGACATGATGTTCTAGATCTAAAATAGAAATAGCTCGAAACGAAAACGGAGGATATTTGCGTGATACGGTGGTCAAAACCTTCAGGAGTATATATAATAAATTTTTACCGACCAAAATACGTAACGTACAAGAAAACGGAGTCCGGGAGGCACACGAGGTGCCCATGAGACAGGTGGGCGCGCCCTATAGGGGGGGGGCACCTCCTCTCTCGAGGGAGCCTCGTGTCCCTTTTGAACTACTTCTTTCTTCCTAAAATCCTTAAATAATCCAAAACTGATGAAAATTGCCATAAGAGTTATTTTGGAGTCGGTTTAGTTACCGTACCACATACCTATGCCTTTTCGGAGTTTGGAACATTCTAGAAAGTGTCTCTTATGTATTCCTCAGGGGTTATGGTTTCAATAATATTAGTTTCAACATTGATAGGGTTACCTGAAATATAATGTTTAATTCTTTGACCGTTTACCACCCTCGGATTTGTGCCTTCAAAGTTGTTGATTTTTATAGCACCAGGACGATAGACCTCCTCGATAATGTAGGGACCTTCCCATTTTGAGAGAAGTTTTCCTGCAAAAAATCTTAAACGAGAGTTGAACAACAACACATAATCTCCCACGTTAAACTCACGATTTTGTATCCTCTTATCATGCTAGCGTTTGACTTTTTCTTTGAAGAGCTTGGCATTCTCATATGCTTGGGTTCTCCATTCATCAAGTGAGCTAATATCAAATAACCTTTTCTCACCGGCAAGTTTGAAGTCATAATTAAGCTCTTTAATAGCCCAATATGCTTTATGTTCAAGTTCAAGAGGTAAATGACATGCTTTCCCACAAACCATCTTATATGGAGACATACCCATATGATTTTTGTACGCAGTTCTGTAGGCCCATAATGCATCATCAAGTTTTTTGGACCAATTCTTTCTAGATCTATTCACTGTCTTTTGCAAAATTAACTTGAGCTCTCTATTGCTCAACTCTACTTGACCACTAGACTGCGGGTGATAAGGAGATGCGATTCTATGATTGACATCATACTTAGCAAGCATCTTACGGAAAGCACCATGAATAAAGTGTGAACCACCATCAGTCATAAGATATCTAGGGACTCCAAACCTAGGAAAAATGACTTCTTTAAGCATTTTAATAGAAGTGTTATGATCAGGACTACTAGTTGGAATAGCTTCTACCCACTTAGTAATGTAATCAACAGCAACTAAGATATGTGTATAACCATTGGAGGCAGGAAAAGGTCACATATAATCAAAGCCCCAAACATCAAACGGTTCAATAACAAGAGAATAATTCATAGGCATTTCTTGACGTCTACTGATGTTACCTATTCTTTGACATTCATCACAAGATACGACAAACTTACAAGCATCATTGAAAAGAGTAGGCCAATAAAAACTAGATTGTAGTACCTTGTGTGCAGTTCTATCTCTAGCGTGGTGTCCTCCATAGGATTCAGAGTGACACTTGCGTAGGATTTGTTCCTGTTCATGCTCAGGCACACAACGTCTAATAATACCATCTACTCCTTCTTTATAAAGGTGTGGATCATCCCAGAAGTAATGTCTTAAATCATAGAAAAACTTTTTATTTTGCTGGTATGTGAAATTAGGCGGTATATATTTAGCAACAATGTAATTAGCATAGTCAGCATACCAAGGAGCAGTACGAGAAGCATTGACAACCGCTAATTGTTCATCAAGAAAACTATCATTAATAGGCAGTGGGTCATCAAGAACATTCTGTAACCTAGACAAGTTGTCTGCAACGGGGTTCTCAACTCCCTTTCTATCAATAATATGCAAGTCAAATTCTTGGAGCAAGAGAACCCGTCTAATGAGTCTAGGCTTAGCATCTTTCTTTTCCATAAGATATTTAATAGCAGCATGGTCAGTGTGAATAGTAACTTTGGAATCAACAATATAAGGTCTAAACTTATCACATGCAAACACAACTGCTAAGAATTCTTTTTTCAGTGGTGGCATAATTTCTCTGGGCTGTATCAAGAGTCTTACTAGCATAATGGATAACATTCAATTTCTTATCGACACTTTTCCCTAGAATAGCACCTACAGCATAATCACTAGCATCACACATAATTTCAAAAGGCAAATTCCAATCAGGTGGATGAACAATAGGTGCTGTGATCAAAGCCTTCTTAAGTGTTTCAAATGCTTCTACACAATCATCATCAAAGACAAAAGGAATATCTTTTTGGAATAAATTAGTCAGAGGCCTAGAGATTTTAGAAAAGTCCTTAATGAACCTCCTATAAAAACCGGCATGACCGAGGAAAGTTCTTATACCTTTTATGTCCTTGGGACATGGCATCTTTTCAATAGCATCAACTTTGGATTTATCAACTTCAATACCCCTATCGGAGATCTTGTGCCCCAAGACAATGCCTTCATTAACCATAAAGTGACACTTTTCCCAATTCAGGACGAGACTAGTGTCTTCGCATGTCTGCAAAACTCGATCAAGGTTGCTGAAACAATCATCAAAATAGGATCCATAGACGGAGAAGTCATCCTTGAATACCTCACAAATCTTTTCACAAAAATTAGAAAATATAGCCATCATGCATCTTTGAAAGGTAGCAAGTGCATTACATAAACCAAAAGGCATACGTCTATAAGCAAAAGTACCAAAAGGGCAAGTAAAAGTAGTTTTAGATTGATCCCTCGCTGATACAGGTATCTGAGAGAAGCCAGAATAACCATCTAGAAAGCAAAAATGTGTGTGTTTGGATAACCTTTCTAGCATTTGATCAGTAAAAGGTAAAGGGTAATGATCTTTCTTAGTAGCTTTATTTAACTTGCGGAAATCAATTACCATCCTATAGCCTGTAATAATTCTTTGCAGGATCAATTCATCTTTATCAGTAGGGACAATGGTAATACCTCCCTTTTTAGGGACACAATGGACAGGGCTTACCCATTCACTATCAGCAACGGGATAAATAATACCTGCCTCAAGGAGTTTTAGTATCTCCTTTCTCACCACTTCCTTCATTTTGGGATTCAATCGTCTTTGAGGATCTCTAACAGGTTTGGCATCTTTCTCTACTCAAATTTTGTGTTGACATAATGTGGGACTAATGCCCTTGAGATCATCCGGGGTATATCCAATAGCAGCTCGGTGCTTCTTCAGAGTTTTCAATAATCTTTTTTCTTCTTTCTCTGAAAGGTTAGCACTAATAATAACAGGATATATTTCTTTTTCATCAAGATAAGCGTACTTAAGATTATCAGGTAATGGTTTGAGTTCAAACACGAGATCACCCTTGGGTGGAGGGGGATCCCCAAGAATTTCAACAGGAAGATTATGTTTTAGCATTGGTTCTTGTTTAAGGAACACTTCATCTATTTCTTCCCTTTCCTTCATAAACATATCGTTTTCATGGTCTAGCAAATATTGTTCTAACGGATCAGTTGGAGGAACAACAATGGAAGCAAGACCAATAATCTCATCCTTACTAGATGGTTCCTTTTCACGGTGTTGTCTACTAAACTTAGCAAAATTAAACTCGTGAGACATACCATCTAAACCAACAGTGACAATATTCTTTTCACAATCAATCTTAGCACTAGCAGTGTTCAAGAAGGGTCTATCAAAAATAATGGGACAAAAATCATCTTGTGGGGAACCGAGAACAAGAAAATCAGCAGGGTATTTAATCTTCCCACACAAGACTTCAACATCTCTAACAATCCCAATAGGTTTAATGGTGTCCCTATTAGCAAGCTTAATAGTAACATCAATATCTTCTAATTCAACTGGTGCAATATCGTGCATAATTTCTTTATAAAGATCATAAGGTATCGCATTAGCACTAGCACCCATATCACATAAGCCATGATAACAATGATCTCCAATTTTAACATAAATAATAGGCGTGCCTACAACAGGTCTACGTGTCTTAGTATCGGGTCTAGCAATATTACCAGTTTCACCCAAGAAAAAGATAACATGCCCATCTAAGTCCTCATCCAAGAGATCTTTAATCATAGCAATACCATGCTCAACATTAATTTGCTCAAGAGGTGTATAGGTCCTAGTATTACTCTTACGAACAACAGTCAAAGATTTAACATGATCTTTTATCCTAACAGGAAAAGGTTTTTTTTAACATAAGCAATAGGAATAATAGGATCACTATATGTAATAGTCTTCTCTTCGACTGTAATAGGTGCAACTCTTTCACTTCAACAAGAGGATTATATTTAAACCACTTCTCTTTAGGGAGATCAATGTGAGCATCAAAAGTTTCACAAAAAGTAGCTACTATCTCAGAGTCAAGTCCATACTTAGAGCTAAATAAACGGAAAGCATCGGTATCCATAAAAGATTTAACATAATCAAACTTAGGTGTCATACCTGACTCCTTACCATCATCGGAACCCCAATCTTCAGAGTTGTGTTTAATTCTTTCCAATAAGTCCCATTTGAAATCAATAGTCTTCAGCATATAGGAACCAGCACAGGAAGTATCGAGCAAGTTGCGATTATAAAGAGAAAGCCGAGCATAAAAATTCTGAATAATCATTTCCTGAGAGAGCTCATGATTGGGGCGTGAATATAACATTGACTTAAGCCTCCCCAAAGCTTGAGCGATGCTTTCTCCTTCGCGAGGCCAGAAATTGTATATGTAATTACAATCACGATGAACAAGATGCATAGGATAGAACTTCTGGTGAAATTCCAATTTCAATCGCTTATAATTCCAAGATCTCGTATCATCACATAACCTATACTATGCTATTGCATCTTCCTCCAAAGATAAAGGGAAGACCTTCCTTTTGACAACATCGTCGGGAATACCTGCAAGCTTAAATAATCCACAAATTTCATCCACAAATATAAGGTGTGAGTCGGGATGCAATGTTCCATCTCCTGCAAAAGGATTAGCTAGCAGTTTTTCTATCATACCCAAAGGAATCTCAAAGTGAACATTTTCATAAGGTTCAGTAGGTTGAGGAGCATATCTTTGCTCTTATGGTTGGGGTGAAGATACCCCAAACAAGCCACTCAAAGGGTTAGTTTCCATAGTGACAAGTAACAGAAAATTTCAGCACACAATATAAATGTTTCCTTACCAAGTTCCACTCACCAAGAGCGCTACACTCCCCGGCAACGGCGCCGGAAAAGAGTCTTGATGACCCACAAGTGTAGGGGATCTATCGTAGTCCTTTCGATAAGTAAGAGTGTCGAACCCAACGAGGAGAAGAAGGAAATGATAAGAGGTTTCCAGTAAGGTTTTCTCTGCAAGCACTGAAATAGTAGGTGATAGATAGTTTGTTGATGAGATAAATAGTAACAAGCAAAAGTAAATAAAGTAAATAAAGTGCAGCAAGGTGGCCCAATCCTTTATGTAGCAAAGGATAAGCCTGGACAAATTCTAATAATAAGGAAGAAGCTCCCGAGGACACATTGGGAATTATCGTCAAGCTAGTTTTCATCACGCTCATATGATTCGCGTTCGGTACTTTGATAATTTGCTATGTGGGTGGAACGGCACTTGGGTACTGCCCTAATTTGGACAAGCATCCCACTTATGATTAACCCCTATTGCAAGCGTCCGCAACTACAAAAAGGAGTATTAAGGTAAACCTAACCACAACATTAAACATATGGGTCCATATCAACCCCTAACGAAGCAACGCATAAACTAGGGTTTAAGCTTCTGTCACTCTAGCAACCCATCATCTACTTATTACTTCCCTATGCCTTCCTCTAGGCCCAAATAATGGTGAAGTGTCATGTAGTCGACGTCACATAACACCACTAGAGGAGAGACAACATACATCTCATCAAAATATCGAACGAATACCAAATTCACGTGACTACTAATAGCAAGACTTCACCCATGTCCTCAGGAACAAACGTAACTACTCACAAAGCATATTCATGTTCATGATCAGAGGTGTAATAATATGCATTAAGGATCTGAACATATGATCTTCCACCAACTAAACCAATAAGTATCAACTACAAGGAGTAATCAATACTACTAGCAACCCACAGGTACCAATTTGTGGTTTGGGATACAAGATTAGATACAAGAGATGAACTAGGGTTTGAGATGAGTTGGTGCTGGTGAAGATGTTGATGGAGATTGACCCCCTCCTGATGAGAGGATCGTTGGTGATGATGTTGGTGATGATTTCCCCCTCCCGGAGGGAAGTTTCCCCGGAAGAACAGCTCCGCTGGAGCCCTAGATTGATTCCGCCAAGGTTCCGCCTCGTGGCGGCGGAGTTTCGTCTCGTAAACTTGCCCCCGAATTTTTCCAGGACAAAACCCTTCATATATAGCAGAAGATGGACGTCGGAGGCCCACCAGGCGGCCCAGGAGATACGGGGGCGCGCCCTCCTGTCTCCTGGACAGGGTATGGGCCCCCTGGCCTATTTGTTTTGCTCATAATTCCTTAATAATTCCAAAAAGTTGTTTCGTGGAGTCTCAGGTCTTTTGGAGTTGTGCAGAATAGGTTTCCAACGTTTGCTCCTTTTCCAGCCAGAATTCCAGCTGCCGACATTCCCCCTCTTCATGGTAAACCTTGTAAAATAAGAGAGAATAGCCATAAGTATTGAGATATAATGTGTAATAACAGCCCATAATGCAATAAATATTGATATAAAAGCATGATGCAAAATGGACGTATCACTAGCCGAGGGGGGTCCGCACTGGTTCATAAGCCCCAGTGCGGTAGCTCTCTCGAGCTCCTCTCCAAAGCAGGCCTATTGGGCCTACCTGTTGTATGCTGCCCTGTGGGCTTACTGGGCCTTGGCGGGCCTGCGTCTTGGCCCAACAACACGTTGGGTTTCTAGTCGTATGCAGGCCGCTCTGGCCTAGTATGCGGGCTTTTTTATTTTCTTAATTTTTTTTGCTTTATTTATTTTTGTTTTATTTATTTTTGAGTTCTTTTTTGATGTATTTAGAGTTTCTTTGTGAATATTTTTTCTTTAGGTACAAAAAATTACGAATTTTCTCTTATTGCCGGTAGTTTTCAAATTTGAATAGTTTAAATTTTGAATTATTTGAAATTTGTGTGAATCACTAGTTTGTGAATAACTTAACCTTGGAAATAGATTTTTCAGTGATTATTTTTTCTTATGTTTAATATTTGTGTGTTTTATCATTATATTCAATTTGGTAATGCTTCGGTTATTTAAAAACTGAAATGCCTTTGTAACAGATAAGTTTTCGTCCGAAACCCTGATACTTCGAAAGAGATTGTTCGTTTTGTACACGAAGTGCATCCAGTTTTTGCGGTAATCCTCTCTAATTTTTTACACATGCTTGTGGGTGAAATTATGATACCATGCCAACTTTGAACCTTTTTTGAATTCATTTGAAATGCTTTTCAACTTCAGGGTCATTTAGCGTTTCAAATGCATGAAACAATTTGTTTGCACATAAAATTTCTTCGCGTTTCAAATGCCAAAACACATAACTACCCTAACTATTACAGAGATTCCCTGGGTGTGAAACACAGAAGAAAGTGATGATAGTGAAGCCGATCACATCCCAGATCTTTGGGTGTGAAAGTTTTTCTTCGCGTGTGTCCCTTTGCGCCGTAGCCATGGACAATCTTCATTATTTAACTGGATGCTCGGGTCAATATTCACTTTGAATGGAGCAATTTCATCAAACTTTTCATAATCTTCTAACATGTCTGTCTTGTCATCCACTCCGACGATGTTTCTTTTCCCTGAAAGAACTATGTGGCGCTTTGGCTCATCGTATGATCCATTCGCTTCCTTATCTTTTCTTTTTCTCGGCCTGGTAGACATGTCTTTCACATAAAAAAACCTGCGCCACATCATTGGCTAGGTCGAATGGTTCGTCTGCATACGCAAGATTGTTGAGATCCACTGTTTTCATTCCATACTGCGGGTCTTCCGTTACCTGCCTTGTGTCATATTGGCCCATTTGCACCAAAACAAAGGGACCTTCAAACCTTCTCCATAGTTAAGTTCCCATATGTCCTCTATGTAACCATAATATGTTTCCTTTCCCGTGTTGGTTGTTGCATCAAAGCGGACACCACTGTTTTGGTTGGTGCTGCTCTTATCTTGGGCGATCGTGTAAAATGTATTCCCATTTATCTTGTACCCTTTGAAAGTCATTATATTAGAAGATGGTAACTGGGACAGCGGGTACAGGTCATCTTCAATATCGCCATCATGCATGGCATATTTCTGCAACCAACTGGCGAAAGTCCTTGTTTGTTCACGTGTAATCCAGTCGTCACACTGCTCCGAGTGTTTGGAGTGTAAAAAATTCTTGTGTTCCTCCATATACGGAGCCACCAAGGCGGAATTCTGTAGAACTGTGTAGTGTGCTTCAATGAGAGAATGCCCGTCCATACATATTATTTGATCCCCTCCTAGCATGCCTTTTCCATCCAGTCTGCCCTTATGCCGTGATTCAGGAACACCAATCGGCTTAAGGTCAGGAATAAAGTCAATACAAAACTCAATGACCTCCTCATTTTCATGGCCCTTCGAGATGCTTCCTTCTGGCCTAGCACGGTTATGAACATATTTCTTCAAGACTCCCATGATCCTCTCAAAGGGGAACATATTGTGTAGAAATACAGGACCCAAAATGTTAATCTCTTTGTAAAGGTGAACTAGGACGTGCGTCATGATGTTGAAGAAGGATGGTGGGAACTCCAACTTGAAACTGACAACACATTGCACCAAATCATTCTGTAACCTTGGTATGATTTCTGGATCGATTACCTTCTAATAGATTGCATTGAGGAATGCACATAGCTTCACAATGGCTAATTGAACGTTTTCCGGTAGAACCCCCCTCAATGCAACCGGAAGCAGTTGCGTCATAATCACGTGGCGGTCATGAGACTTTAGGTTTTGGAACTTTTTCTCTGCCATATTTATTATTCCCTTTATATTCGACGAGAAGCCAGACGGTACCTTCATACTGAGTAGGCATTCAAAGAAGATTTCCTTCTCTTCTTTGGTAAGAGCGTAGCTAGCCTGACCCTGATGTATGTCGTCTTTTTCGTGCATACATTGCTGGTCCTCCCGTGCCTCTGGCCTGACCCTAGAGGGCAGACAACCTTCTTTGCTTTGTATGTACTCTCAGGCAATTCGTTGTCCTTTGGAAGCATATTCTTTATCATTACCAGCAACTTTCCAAATCTCTTGTCAGATACACCATTCTCAGCCTTCCATTGCATCAATTCCAGTGTGGTGCCGAACTTTTTTTTGTCAGCTTCGCAATTCGGGTACAACAATTTCTTGTGATCCTCTAACATGCGCTGCAACTTCTTCTTCTCCAAATCACTTGCGCAGTTTCTCTTTGCATCGGCAATGGCCCGACCTAGATCATCAGCGGGCTCATCTGATGCCTCTTCTTCAGCTTCTTCCCGCATTGCCGTCTCACCTTCTTCCCCCATTGTTGTATCATCGTATTCAGGGAACCCATGGCCAGGATAGCTGTGGTCGTCCTCTTCTTTTTCATTGTCTTCCATCATAACCCCTCTTTCTCCGTGCTTGGTCCAAACATTATAGTGGGGCATGAAACTGGACTCAAATAGGTGGACGTGAATGGTTCTTGACGTTGAGTAATTGTGACCATTCTTACATCCAGCACATGGACAAGGCATAAAACCATCCGCCCGCTTGTTTGCCTTTGCGGCAAGCAGAAAAGTATGAACGCCATTAATGAACTCGAGAGAGCATCGGTCATCATACATCCATTGTCGGCTCATCTTCATTACACAACGCCGTAAAGACCAAATCAATAAAGTTCACACATAAAGTTCATACATATATATAGTTCATACAATAGTTAAATGCAACAAACAAATAACTCTCTAGCTAAACCATTTAAATGCAACAACAAATGCGATCAAGATTGCAACTAAGGTAATAATTGATCCAACAGCATAATGATACCAAGCCTCACTATCAATGGCATATTTTCTAATCTTTCTAATCTTCAAGCGCATTTTCTCCATCTTGATCTTGTGATCATCGACGACATCGCCAACATGCAACTCCAATTCCATCTTCTCCCCCTCAATTCTTTTCAATTTTTCTTTCAAATACTCATTTTCTCTTTCAACTAAATTTAACCTCTCGACAATAGGGTCGGTCGGAATTTCCGGTTCACATACCTCCTAGATTAAAATATCCATGTCAACTTGATGGGCATAATTTGTCATAAACACGAAATGCAACAACTAGTTTTAAAAGAGAATATACCACATCCAAATCATAACAAGGACGAGGGCCGACGGGGACGGATATCAAAACCATGGCACTATGTATAACAAACAACGTACGTGTAAGATAATTATACGAGTAACTATATATCCAAATCACATAAACATCAATTTGGTAATGTAAAACATTCATGAACAAGAGCCTCACCACAAGGTGGTGCCAGCGACGGGACGGTGCGGGCGATCGATGGTGGTTACGACGGAGATTTAGAAGGCACTAAGTAAACCACACCTACATATGCAAACTAAGTGCTATTTTTGACCTCAAATTGCATATAAATCAAATACTAGCACATATAATTCCTCCCAAATTACTAAACTCACAAATTAATCACTATACAAAGCATTGCAAGAGCTAATCTAGCAATGAGCGATGAAAGGACAAAGTTGCTAACCTTTGTGATCATTTGAATGGATGGGGGCCTTAAAATCTTGACAAATTTTGGGAAAAATGTGTGATGAGCTCGAGGAAGAGGGGAAGAACAGAGGAGGAGAGGTGAAAGAGGAAGAACAGAGCGAGCTCGGGTGGGTGATGGGTTTAAGTAGGACGACCTTTAGTACCGGTTCGTAACACAAACCGGTACTAAAGGTGCTGGAGGGGCCCCAGACTGACAACATCCTGCTGTTGGGGATCGTTGCAGAAATTAAAAAAATTCTACATATCACCAACATCAATCTATGGAGTAACTAGCAACGAGAGAGAGAGAGAGGAGTGCATCTTCATACCCTCGAAGAACGTGTGACGGAAGCATTACAAGAATGCGGATCAAGGAGTCGTACTCGAAGCGATTCAGATCGCGGTGGATTCCGATCTTAGTGCCGAACAACGGCACCTCCGCGTTCAACACACGTGCAGCCCGGTGACGTCTCCCGTGCCTTGATCTAGCAAGGAGGAGGGAGAGGTTGAGGAAGAAGGCTCCAACAGCAGCACAACGACGTGGTGGTGATGGAGTGGCAGTACTCCGGCAGGGCTTCGCCAAGCTCTTTCGGAGAAGGAGAGGTGTTGGGGAGGGGAGGGGCTGTGCCTTGGATGTGGTGCTGCAGCCCTCCCCTCGCCCCTCTATTTATAGGAGAAGGGGGAAGGGGCCCGGCCCCCTCTAGATGAGATCTAGAGGGGGGTGCAACGACCATGGGGAGGGGGCTTGCCCCCCAAGCAAGGGTGTCGCCCCCTTTAGGGTTCCCCCCCCAATCCTAGGCGCATGGGCCCAAGGGGGGTGGCGCCCAGCCCTCCAAGGGCTGGTTCCCTCCCCTCTACAGCCCATGAGGCCCTCCGGGAGTGGTGGCCCCTCCCGGTGGACCCCCGGAACCCCTCCGGTGGCCCCGGTACAATACCGGTATGCCCCCGAACATTTCCGGTGACCGTATGACAACTTCCCATATATAAATATTCACCTCCGGACCATTCCGGAAGTCCTCGTGACGTCCGAGATCTCATCCGGGACTTCGAACAACATTCGGTAATCACATACAAGTCTTCCTAATAACCCTAGCATCATCGAACCTTAAGTGTGTAGACCCTACGGGTTCGGGAATCACGCACACATGACCGAGACAGCTCTCCGGCCAATAACCAACAACGGGATCTGGATACCCTGTTGTCTCCCACATGTTCCATGATGATCTCATCGGATGAACCACGATGTCGAGGATTCAAGTAATCCCGTATGCAATTCCCTTTGTCAATCGGTACATTACTTGCCCGAGATTCGATCGTCGGTATCCCAATACGTCGTTCAATATTGTTACCGGCAAGTCACTTTACTCGTTCCATCATGCATGATCCCGTGACCAACCACTTGGTCACATTGAGCTCATTATGATGATGCATTACCGAGTGGGCCCAGAGATACCTCTTTTTCATATGGAGTGACAAATCCCAGTCTCGATTCGTGCCAACCCAACAGACACTTTCAGAGATACCTGTAGAGCACCTTTATAGTCACCCAGCTACGTTGTGACGTTTGGTACACCTAAAGCTCTCCTACAGTATCCGCAGGTTACACAATCTCATGGTCTAAGGAAATGATACTTGACATTAGAAAAGCTCTAGCAAACGAACAACACGATCTTGTGCTATGCTTATGATTGGGTCTTGTCCATCACATCATTCTCCTAATGATGTGATCTCGTTATCAATGACATCCAATGTCCATAGTCAGGAAATCGTGACCATCTGTTGATCAATGAGCTAGTCAACTAGAGGCTCACTAGGGACATGTTGTGGTCTATGTATTCACACATGATCTCGGTTTCCGGTTAATACAATTGTAGCATGAATAATAGACAATTATCATGAACAAGGAAATATAATAATAATCATTTTATTATTGCCTCTAGGGCATATTTCCAACAGTCTCCCACTTGCACTAGAGTCAATAATCTAGTTACACTGTGAGGAATCGAACACCCATATAGTTCTGGTGTTGATCATGTTTTGCTCGCGGAAGAGGTTTAGTTAATGGATCTGCGACATTCAGATCCGTATGCACTTTGCAAATCTCTATGTCTCCATCTTGAACATTTTCACGAATGGAGTTGAAGCGACGCTTGATGTGCCTAGTCTTCTTGTGAAACCTGGGCTCCTTGGCAAGGGCAATAGCTGCAGTGTTGCCACAGAAGAGGGTGATCGGCCCCGACGCATTCGGAATAACCCCTAGGTCGGTGATGAACTCCTTCATCTAGATTGCTTCATGTGCTGCCTCCGAGGCTGCCATGTACTCCGCTTCACATGTAGATCCCGCCACGACGCTTTGCTTGCTGCTGCACCAGCTTACCACCCCACCATTCAAAATATACATGTATCAGGTTTGTGACTTGGAGTCATCCAGATCTGTGTCCAAGCTATCATCGATGTAACCCTTTAGGACGAGCTCTTAGTCACCTCCATAAACAAGAAAAATATCCTTAGTCCTTTTCAGGTACTTCAGGATATTCTTGACTGCTGTCCAGTGTTCCATGCCGGGATTACTTTGGTATCTTGCTACCAAACTTACGGCAAGGATTACATCAGGTCTGGTACATAGCATGGCGTACATAATGGACCCTATGGCCGAGGCATAGGGGATGACACTCATCTTTTCTTTATCTTCTGCCGTGGTCGGGGATTGAGACGAGCTCAATTTCACACCTTGCAACACAGGCAAGAACCCCTTCTTGGACTGATCCATATTGAACTTCTTCAATATCTTATCAAGGTATGTGCTTTGTGAAAGACCTATAGGTGTCTTGATCTATCTCTATAGATCTTGATGCCTAATATATAAGCAGCTTCTCCAAGGTCCTTCATTGAAAAACACTTATTCAAGTAGGCCTTTATGTTGTCCAAAAGTTCTATATCATTTCCCATCAAAAGTACGTCATCCACATATAATATGAGAAATGCTACAGAGCTACCACTCACTTTCTTATAAACGCAGGCTTCTCCATAAGTCTGCATAAACCCAAACGCTTTGATCATCTCATCAATGCGAATGTTCCAACTCCGAGATGCTTGCACTGGCCCATAGATGGATCGTTGGAGCTTGCATACCTTGTTAGCATTCTTAGGATCGAAAAAACCTTCCGGCTGCATCATATACAATTCTTCCTTAAGATAGCCGTTAAGGAATGTCGTTTTTACGTCCATTTGCCATATCTCATAATCATAGTATGCGGCAATTTCTAACATGATTCAGACGGACTTCAGCTTCGCTATGGGAGATAAATTCTCATCATAGTCAACCCCTTGAACTTGTCGATAACTCTTAGCGACAAGTCGAGCTTTATACATGGTAACATTACAATCCGCGTTCGTCTTCTTCTTAAAGATCAATTTATTTTCTATCGATCGCCGATCATCGGACAAGTCTGTCAAAGTCCATACTTTGTTTTCATACATGGATCCTATCTCAGATTGCATGGCTTCAAGCCATTTGTTGGTGTCTGGGCCCGCCATCGCTTCTTCATAGTTCAAAGGTTCACTATTGTTTAACAACTAATTTCCTGGACAGGGTTGCCATACCATTTTGGTGTGGAACGTGTCCTTGTGGACCTACGAAGTTCAGCAGCAACTTGATCCGAAGTACCTTGATCATCATCATTAACTTCCTCTCTAGTCGGTGAAGGCACCACATGAACATCTTCCTGAGCTGCGCTACTTTCCGGTTCAAGAGGTAGTACTTCATCAAGTTCTACTTTCCTCCCACTTACTTCTTTAGAGAGAAACTCTTTCCCCAGAAAGGACCCATTCTTGGCAACAAAGATCTTGCCTTCGGATCTGAGGTAGAAGGTATACCCAATGGTTTCCTTAGGGTATCCTATGAATACACATTTTTCCGACTTGGGTTCGAGCTTTTCAGGTTGAAGTTTCTTGACATAAGCATCGCATCCCCAAACTTTTAGAAAAGACACCTTAGGTTTCTTTCCAAACCATAATTCATACAGTGTTGTCTCAACGGATTTAGACGGTGCCCTATTTAAAGTGAATGTAGTTGTCTCTAAAGCGTATCCCCAAAATGATAGCGGTAAATCGGTAAGAGACACCATAGACCGCACCATATCCAATAGAGTGTGGTTACGACGTTCGGACACACTGTTACGCTGAGGTGTTGTCACATCCCTAGCTTCTGGTGCTGCCTAGTGTTTGCATCATGTTTAAATTTCTGAAAACTTGAACTGGGGAAATTTGGAAGCCTCAAAACCCTAAATAAAAGAAGGGCAAAAACCCTAAAATCTCATTCATTGTTCCAAAATGCTCTTCTTAAATGTTTGATAATTTTTGGAAAGGGTTCTGGTCCCAACCAAAATATTGAACATTTTTAAGGACTTAATCTTGGGACTTTGAATTTAAATCATTAGATATTTGAATTTGAATTATATTCATATAATTAGAATATAATTTCAAATACCCCTGAAATATTTTATGAACTTTTGGAAAAGTCCATCTAGCAAAATAAAAATATTCAGAGGAGTTTTTGGCATTGTTTGGATTATTTTAAATTCAAAACAGTGGCAAAAGATTAAATAAAAGAAAACAGAACAGAAATATAAAAAAAGAGCAGAAGCCCACCTGGGCTACCTACCTGCAGCCCACCTAGCGCCCCACCTGGCGCCAGCAACCGGCCCAGCTCCTGTGCTGGCAGCCCACCGGTGCGGCCCAGCCCACCAGGCGCCTCCCCCTGTCGCCTTCCTCCTCGTGCCAGTAGGCAGAGGAGGGACACCGCGACGCCGCCGCGCGCGCCACCTCCACCCTGCTCTGGCCACCTCCTGCTTCGCGCTGGAGGCTCGTCCTCCTCCCTGACCCCGTGCCTGGATGACGCCACGCTGCCCCGACTCCCTCTCGCACTCTCCCTCGCCTCATCCCCTCCTCTGTCTCTCTCTCACACGCACGGCCGTCGCCACCGACGCCGTTCGCCGCGGCCACAGCCACCGCCTCGCCTCTCCGACACGCCCATGGGCTCCGCCTCGTCCCTCTCTTCCTCCTCACCGAGCCGTCCGACGCCGGAAGCCCCTGGACGTCGCAAGCACCGCCGTTCCCCTCGTCGGCCACCGGAGATCGCCGCCGTCAATTCTCCGTCGCAGAAGCTTCCCCGAGCCCATTGAGCTGCTCTGCGAGTCCGCCGTGAGCCCCTCTTCCTTTCCCCTCACCTCTCTCTCTCGCGCATGCCCTGTAGCCGCCGCCCCACGAGCACCCGAGGCCGCCGTCCGCCATGGCCGGTGAGCTTCGTGCTCCCGAGCTCCTCCACCTGCGCTCGTTGCCTCCGAGTGCTCCTGATGACCCCAGTGACCCGTAGAGCCCCTCCAGCGCCTCAGCTCCCTCGTTTGCGAGCAGCAGCGCCGAACCCGACCGCACCCGAACTCCGGTCGCCGCTCACGAGCTCGCCGTCGTCGGTACCGGCCACCACAGGCACGGCCACCACCACCGTTCGATGCGCACCAGCAAGGGCTCTCCAACGAGCCCAAGCACGGCCTCGCCCGTGCCCTGTAGCGCGTTTCCGGTTCGCGCCGCCGTCTCGGGCCTCGCCGGCGTCATGTCGCCGATGGGTTTGACCCACTTTGACCACGGCGGGACCCCCCCTGTGTCCATGACATGTGGGGCCGGCCTTTGACTGAATTAGTGTAGGATTTTAATTAGTGCTAATTGCTCTGTTAGTTAATTAGGATTAGTACTAATTGAATTAGTTAAACTAATTACCCCTGCTGACGCTGACAGTGGGCCCCGTGGCTATTAATTTGATTAGTTAGAATTAATTAACTCTGTTAGTCACCTGAGTCACTGACCAGTGGGCCCCACTGGTCAGGTTTGACCCGGACCAGCCCCTGTTGACCTGCTGACGTCATGTCAACGTCATGCTGACGCAGTAATGTTTTCTGGATTTATTTTAATTCAGGAAATTCAGAAAATAGCAAAACTTCTAAAAATCATAGTAATTCAACCGTAACTCCAAATTAAATAATTTATATATGAAAAATTATCAGAAAAATTCAAGGAATCCATCTGTACCATTTTCGTGCATGTTAGAACAACTTATAGCTGCTGTTTAGCACAAATCAATTAAATGGCATTTGAATAATCACATATGGAGTTTGAATTTGAATCTTGTATTCAAACCAACTTCATTTAATCTGTTTCTAGTTGCATTAGCTCAAAACACATTCATATTGCCATGTCATGAGCATGCATCATATTGTGCATTGCATTGATTGTATTTCTTCCTTGTTGCCGGTGTCTGTTCCCTCCCGGTAGACGATGTTCCGACGTTGTGATCGTTGACACTGATGAAGACTCAATGTTATCTTCAGAAGTGCCAGGCAAGCAAAACCCCCTTGTTCATTCCGATACAATCCTACTCTCTCGCTCCTGCTCTCTTTTACTGCATTAGGACAACAACGATTCATCTGTTACTTGTTGCGGTAGCTGAACCCCTTTATCCTTTGCATGACCTGTCATTGCCACAGTAAATAGATGAAACCCACTAGCATGAGTAGGAGTTGTTTGAGCCCTGTTGTGCCTACTCATTCATGCTTGTTTGTCATGCCCGCTACTGCTTAGAGTTGAGTCAGGTCTGATTCATCGGGGATGAATCAGAGGTGTGTGAACATGTCCTACTGTGTGTGAGCTAAGTGTGTGAACACGATTTGGTAAAGGTAGCGGTGAGAGGCCATGTAGGAGTACATGGTGGGTTGTCTCATTGCAGCCGTCCTCAGGAACTGAGTTCTGTGTTTGTGATCCATGATTCAGCTACTACCACGCATTGGGCCCGAAACCAATGGACCCTCTCGGCTTCTTAATCACCCTTGTCCTCTGTCCAGGAGTTGCAAGTAGTTTCTGGTGTTTGTAGTATGCTGGAGGCCGTGGGCAGCGCTGACCGGAGGGGTGGGCTGTGATGCGGTAGGCACGTGGCCGGGTAAACCGGGCGCCCGTTTGGTGTCACGGAACCCTGTTCACATCGTTTGGGGCTGTGAGCGAAACTCCGGCCGGATCTCCTCATGGATGGAACCCGAATAGGCGATAAACCTGGACTAGAGACTTGAGTGTTTAGGCAGGCCGTGGCCGACACCCACGTTGGGCTTCCGCTTGAAGGTTGCCGAGTACATGTCGTGTAAACGGCGGTAAGTGGTGAGAGCGTGTGTGAAGAAGTACACCCCTGCAGGGTTAACATCATCTATTCGAATAGCCGTGTCCGCGGAAAAGGACTTCTGGGTTGCCTGTACAGTTCATAGACAAGTGAAAGTGGATACTCTAAAATACGCAAGATAAGCGTGAGTGCTATGGATGGCGTTCTCGTAGGGAGACGGGAGCGGATCCATAGTGGTGTATTGATATGGTGAATATGTGGACTCGTGTGCGCCACCTCAAAAGAGTTACTTGCAGTCGTAGTTCAGGATAGCCACCGAGTCAAAGCTGGCTTGCTGCAGTTAAACCCCCACCATCCCTTTGTTGATAATGATGCATATGTAGTTAGTTCTGATGTAAGTCTTGCTGGGTACATTTGTACTCACGTTGCTTAATTTATGTTTTTGCAGAGAGACTTCAGTCTCACTAGTAGTTCCACGTGGACTTCGACGTTTAGCTTGTTACCTCAGCTACGATCTTGTGCCCTCGGCAGGATCTGGTAGATAGTCAGGCTTCTCAGCCTTTTTTATTTATAGATGTCTGTACTCAGACATGATAGCTTCCGCTTGTGCTTTGATTTGTATGCTCTGAATGTTGGGTCATGAGACTCATGTTTGTAATATCTCGCTCCTCGGAGCCTAATGAATACTGACTTGTGTCGTAGAGTCATGTTGTGATGCCATGTTGTACTTGCACATATCGAGCATATTGTGTGTATGTTATTGAAATGCTTGGTATGTGTGGGATCTGACTATCTAGTTGTTTATCCTTAGTAGCCCCTCTTACCGGGAAATGTCTCCTAGTGTTTCCACTGAGCCAGGGTAGCATGCTACTGCTCCGGAACACTTAGGCTGGCCGGCATGTGTCCTTATTCGTTCTTGTGTCTATCCCCTCGGGGAAATGTCACGCGATGAATACCGGAGTCCTGTTAGCCCGCTACAGCCCGGTTCACCGGAGTCCTGCTAGCCCAGTGCTACAGCCTGGATTCACTCGCTGATGACCGACACGTTCGATGCTGGGTCATGGATGCCTGTCCCTGTAAGTCTGTGCCACTTTGGATTTACGACTAGCCATGTCAGCCCGGGCTCCTTATCATATGGATGCTAGCGACACTATCATATACGTGTGCCAAAAGGCGCAAACGGTCACGGGCAAAGGTAAGGCGACACCCGTGGGAATACCGTGCGTGAGGCCGCAAAGTGATATGAGGTGTTACATGCTAGATCGATGTGGCATTGAGTCGGGGTCCTGACAGCGTTGGTATCAGAGCTTGACTGCCTGTAGGATTACCAAGCCAAACTGGTCGAAGTTGAGTCTAGAAATTCTTTAGTTATATAAGGGAATTGATTGTGGGATGGAACGTAAGGCTCTTTTTACTCCTTATACCTCATGGCCTTCTGATCTGAGTCATCATCTTCTCTTCTACGAGGATTAAGAACTAGGCTATCTCTTCTTTCCATCAGGATCACGTGTTACTAATCCGTAGACTTATAAGATTGTTGGATTAAGCCTCAGTTCAGTTTCTACCTCTGTATGTTAATTATTGATCTCGAGACCTTGATATTGTGCTTCTAAGTGGTTATGCCACCATTGTTGTGAATGTCTCAAATCTTTTCTGAGCATTTACAGCCGTTATGCTGTCCGAGTCATCCCAGGTTTCCAAAGAGTCTGATGCATTTGCAAAATCCTTTTCCTCTGGTTTCAATGTCTTTTAGGCCAGGTTAATCACACAAATTAGTGAGTTGAGGTACTTTATTGCCTCGACATATATGTTGGAATAAGTATTATGACCCTAGGTGTTTTAGGGAGTCACCTAGTAATCTAGCAACGTTTTGTGTTCCCAGTGTGAAGATTCTGGCCATCATTCTCGAAAGCATCTCGTGATGCTACTTAGTAGTAGGTATTCTATTCCTGGGTTCTTGAACCCGAGATTCACTCTACTTACTTCATGTTGATAGTGTTTGCTAGTTCCTTTAGGTTAATAGTAACCTTGCGATAGTCCTCGAGGTCCGTGGTATTTCCTTCTTCCAAATACCATGAACCATTCAGGCAGAAGTTATTTGAACCAAAAGATCACAATCAGAGTACTCTTGATGAGTTCTCCATTCCACATTGTGACTCTGCCAGTCCTATCTCTCTGCATGGGTTATCTGGAAGAAATGTTGATCTCGCTCGACATACAAATCTATGCATCCATAACTCAGAAAATTATATGTTCTTTGAGTTGTCCCCCTTTAGTTGCCTTCTGACCTTCGTCTATCAATTGATAGTCAAGAGTATGTATGCATTCATTCATCGATGCCTATTATTCTTGTGGTCCGTCAAGCCATTCTATCCGGAATGACTAGGAGAAACAAACTCCAGTACCTCTTCCATATCCAGGATTGGGTCAAAGAAGTTGTGCTCCGCAGAACAAATTGCTAATCCAGCTTTTGCTCTGTTCTACCTTGGAGTATTACCATCTTTTATATCGGGATTGTTATAGGAATTGCACACCATCCTATGAACTCTTGGTACAGTGATACTTCTCGCCATCATTACTCATTCCTCGGTTCCATGTGGTTGTAACCGGAATGTCGACAAGTGAATCGTGATGTGTGAAATCAATACTCCTAGCAACCTTGTTGCTTGGTAGTTAAATGGACAATCACCTCATTCTTAACGTGTTGGTTCTTGAATCATAATTCTAAGATTGATCGTGCTACCTTGTTCATCTTCCTGGTGCACATTTCGATTGATGAGTTAGGATTTTGTCAAGTCCTTGCTCATCTGATTATGTCGTCTTGCCCTGAAAAGCAAGATTGTTCTCGAGCTTAGTAACATATCGGTGGTTCGTGATTTTCCGAATATCTTCTCGAAAGTATCACCAGGTTGTCACCTGACTGTTATGTTGAGCTCGTGATCAAGTTGGTTTATCCTGTAAACCACCCCTTTCTCCAAGAATCCGTGTTGGATACCCCTGAGCTAGTTGGTTAAGCTAGACAACAACTTGGAGAGTTGGAAGATAAAAGCTTGCCTAACTTAGTTCGTTCCAAAGGGATATTCTTGTGTAGTGTGTGTTGAAGAAAGATGATATCTTCATCGATTGGTCCCTGTGATCAGTTAATGGACCTATCATCTTGTCCAACCTTTGATTTGGGTGTGGGCTATCCTCAAATCAAGTCAGAACCAACAATGTTCGTAATGTTGTCTTACTCGTGGTTTTTCCTCGAGCATACACCATTATATTCTTTGGTCTGACCAATGCTATCATCGTGTCCACTTAACTATGGAATTTCTTTTAAAAGGAAACCGGATGAATTGTTGTTGAGCCCATTGACAACATCCTTATCTCCTCCATGATTTGTTGAACATTAAGCTAGTGTTGGAAACTTTTGAAAGCATTTCTTCATGCTAGTTCATGAAGCATATGTTCGGATGTAAGAAGTGACTTCCTCCAGTTCATGTGCATTTGATGCAAGTTGCCGCCGTGGATTCGAGAAAGTCAATATTGTTTCCTTTGGAATCATCCCAAATCAGTCATGCATACGTGCGAAGTATTCTGTGGTTTGGAGACTTGCAACCTCCATTCTATATGTGTCCCTAACACACCAAGCCACTGATTGATTTGTTAAAGGTTAATAAGTTCTAAGTGCTAGTCCCGAAGGTACCAGACGGATTTGTACAAAACTTCGATATCCTCGCTGATGGTTCCCCCTCCTGAACTCGGTAGTGTTTTATTATAAGACTACCTTGTGGTCATGCTTGTCTTGGACAACATGTTCACATGTTGTAGCAGAACCGGCTCGTGTTTTTGGAGCTTGCTATCCTAGTTCATTCCCCGAGAATCTCGCAACGTCGTCTCGTCTATTTGTGTTGCAAACTTTCATTTCTCTTCCAGACTTGATGAGTCTAGAATATCCTGACACCAGCCAGATCTGAATCTCAGGCAGATATGATGGTTGGAACGTTTTCCCAAGAACGATAATAATGGTCTCACTGTAACCGGTAAAGTGGATGTCGCGGCCAACACATCCAGCCGGAAGACCTGTTATTATAATATCTTGATTTGAGGAAGTTGGCCACCTCCCCATAGGGATTTCGTAGGATTTACTCCCTAGTTGCCCCTATGGATTTCTGTGTTCCGAAGTCCGACCTTTTTACTTGATGTTCTAGATATCAAACCATATCTATGAATGGGTTACACTAGCACATCAAGGAGAATATTAGAAGCGGAGTGCTAAATGTCTCTCGGTCGATCATCCAGATTTCGTTCCCTTGGCCTCGCTAAGGTGAAATCTGAGAAAGTGTTATCCTCCTTTGCATCTGCATCGTCCATCGCTATTCATCATGGTAGTACGTTGTGTTGTCAGCACCCTTGACACGGATGTTGATAAAACCTTGATGATTGTGGAAATGCTCAAGTTCTTGAGAGCACGCACAAGCGTTACGTGTTATCATCGGCTCTAACTGGGATTCCTCTCAGTTTCCTCGGCAATGCTATGACCTTTCAAACAGTGAATTCACTCTCTATTGTTGGGTTCTTCCCCAGTTACCAGAATCATTCCCAGAATTTGCATTCTGTTCCCAGCTTGCACCGCCATTGTGCCATTCTACCATGGGTCTCTTCCATTTCCGGTGGTAAGCAAAATCATCCATTACGTTGTCTTCAAACAAGGTAATCCACATCATCCAAGTCCGAATATGCCATTCTACCGACCCCCTCCAAACGATCGCTCGAGAATTGCCTTAGGCTGGTTTAAAGAATCTCAATGATCTCTGAATCAAAGGTAATTCTTTTTGCCACTTAAGGGGATAATCTACGAATCACCCTCCTCCAGGATGTTTCGTCGTGGTATCATGGCAACTCAACTCCTCGCTACGTTGACAATCGTTTACCACCTTCTTAGGTGTGGAATTGTTGTCTACCTAGTGAGCCCTCGTCATCTGTCTCACTCCATTTCCTCAGATGTATGCTTCGTGTCTCAGCTCGAGAGATGTGACAATGTCTCATCCCATGAGTTGAGCCTGAGTTGTTCGGTCTTCGAGAAGATAGATTCTTCTAGAGTTTTCCTTCCCTCTTCTCGTCATGTTAGCTGGAGTTCTCACAGCAAGACATCAAGACAATGATGGTGATCGAATCAATGTTCTTATGAAGGGCAACCTGGATCGTGAAGATTGTACTAGTTTGCGTTTCCCCTTCATCTTACCCTACGCTTGAATCTCGGGACGAGATTCTTGTTTAGTGGGGGCGAGTTGTCACATCCCTAGCTTCTGGTGCTGCCTAGTGTTTGCATCATGTTTAAATTTCTGAAAACTTGAACTGGGGAAATTTGGAAGCCTCAAAACCCTAAATAAAAGAAGGGCAAAAACCCTAAAATCTCATTCATTGTTCCAAAATGCTCTTCTTAAATGTTTGATAATTTTTGGAAAGGGTTCTGGTCCCAACCAAAATATTGAACATTTTTAAGGACTTAATCTTGGGACTTTGAATTTAAATCATTAGATATTTGAATTTGAATTATATTCATATAATTAGAATATAATTTCAAATACCCCTGAAATATTTTATGAGCTTTTGGAAAAGTCCATCTAGCAAAATAAAAATATTCAGAGGAGTTTTTGGCATTGTTTGGATTATTTTAAATTCAAAACAGTGGCAAAAGATTAAATAAAAGAAAACATAACAGAAATATAAAAAAAGAGCAGAAGCCCACCTGGGCTACCTACCTGCAGCCCACCTAGCGCCCCACCTGGCGCCAGCAACCGGCCCAGCTCCTGTGCTGGCAGCCCACCGGTGCGGCCCAGCCCACCAGGCGCCTCCCCCTGTCGCCTTCCTCCTCGTGCCAGTAGGCAGAGGAGGGACACCGCGACGCCGCCGCACGCGCCACCTCCACCCTGCTCTGGCCACCTCCTGCTTCGCGCTGGAGGCTCGTCCTCCTCCCTGACCCCGTGCCTGGATGACGCCACGCTGCCCCGACTCCCTCTCGCACTCTCCCTCGCCTCATCCCCTCCTCTGTCTCTCTCTCACACGCACGGCCGTCGCCACCGACGCCGTTCGCCGCGGCCACAGCCACCGCCTCGCCTCTCCGACACGCCCATGGGCACCGCCTCGTCCCTCTCTTCCTCCTCACCGAGCCGTCCGACGCCGGAAGCCCCTGGACGTCGCAAGCACCGCCGTTCCCCTCGTCGGCCACCGGAGATCACCGCCGTCAATTCTCCGTCGCAGAAGCTTCCCCGAGCCCATTGAGCTGCTCTGCGAGTCCGCCGTGAGCCCCTCTTCCTTTCCCCTCACCTCTCTCTCTCGCGCATGCCCTGTAGCCGCCGCCCCACGAGCACCCGAGGCCGCCGTCCGCCATGGCCGGTGAGCTTCGTGCTCCCGAGCTCCTCCACCTGCGCTCGTTGCCTCCGAGTGCTCCTGATGACCCCAGTGACCCGTAGAGCCCCTCCAGCGCCTCAGCTCCCTTGTTTGCGAGCAGCAGCGCCGAACCCGACCGCACCCGAACTCCGGTCGCTGCTCACGAGCTCGCCGTCGTCGGTACCGGCCACCACAGGCACGGCCACCACCACCGTTCGATGCGCACCAGCAAGGGCTCTCCAACGAGCCCAAGCACGGCCTCGCCCGTGCCCTGTAGCGCGTTTCCGGTTCGCGCCGCCGTCTCGGGCCTCGCCGGCGTCATGTCGCCGTGGGTTTGACCCACTTTGACCACGGCGGGACCCCCCCTGTGTCCATGACATGTGGGGCCGGCCTTTGACTGAATTAGTGTAGGATTTTAATTAGTGCTAATTGCTCTGTTAGTTCATTAGGATTAGTACTAATTGAATTAGTTAAACTAATTACCCCTGCTGACGCTGACAGTGGGCCCCGTGGCTATTAATTTGATTAGTTAGAATTAATTAACTCTGTTAGTCACCTGAGTCACTGACCAGTGGGCCCCACTGGTCAGGTTTGACCCGGACCAGCCCCTGTTGACCTGCTGACGTCATGTCAATGTCATGCTGACGCAGTAATGTTTTCTGGATTTATTTTAATTCAGGAAATTCAGAAAATAGCTAAAACTTCTAAAAATCATAGTAATTCAACCGTAACTCCAAATTAAATAATTTATATATGAAAAATTATCAGAAAAATTCAAGGAATCCATCTGTACCATTTTCGTGCATGTTAGAACAACTTATAGCTGCTGTTTAGCACAAATCAATTAAATGGCATTTGAATAATCACATATGGAGTTTGAATTTGAATCTTGTATTCTAACCAACTTCATTTAATCTGTTGCTAGTTGCATTAGCTCAAAACACATTCATATTGCCATGTCATGAGCATGCATCATATTGTGCATTGCATTGATTGTATTTCTTCCTTGTTGCCGGTGTCTGTTCCCTCCCGGTAGACGATGCTCCGACGTTGTGATCGTTGACACTGATGAAGACTCAATGTTATCTTCAGAAGTGCCAGGCAAGCAAAACCCCCTTGTTCATTCCGATACAATCCTACTCTCTCGCTCCTGCTCTCTTTTACTGCATTAGGACAACAACGATTCATCTGTTACTTGTTGCGGTAGCTGAACCCCTTTATCCTTTGCATGACCTGTCATTGCCATAGTAAATAGATGAAATCCACTAGCATGAGTAGGAGTTGTTTGAGCCCTGTTGTGCCTACTCATTCATGCTTGTTTGTCATGCCTGCTACTGCTTAGAGTTGAGTCAGGTCTGATTCATCGGGGATGAATCAGAGGTGTGTGAACATGTCCTACTGTGTGTGAGCTAAGTGTGTGAACACGATTTGGTAAAGGTAGCGGTGAGAGGCCATGTAGGAGTACATGGTGGGTTGTCTCATTGCAGCCGTCCTCAGGAACTGAGTTCTGTGTTTGTGATCCATGATTCAGCTACTACCACGCATTGGGCCCGAAACCAATGGACCCTCTCGGCTTCTTAATCACCCTTGTCCTCTGTCCAGGAGTTGCAAGTAGTTTCTGGTGTTTGTAGTATGCTGGAGGCCGTGGGCAGCGCTGACCGGAGGGGTGGGCTGTGATGCGGTAGGCACGTGGCCGGGTAAACCGGGCGCCCGTTTGGTGTCAAGGAACCCTGTTCACATCGTTTGGGGCTGTGAGCGAAACTCTGGCCGGATCTCCTCATGGATGGAACCCGAATAGGCGATAAACCTGGACTAGAGACTTGAGTGTTTAGGCAGGCCGTGGCCGACACCCACGTTGGGCTTCCGCTTGAAGGTTGCCGAGTACATGTCGTGTAAACGGCGATAAGTGGTGAGAGCGTGTGTGAAGAAGTACACCCCTGCAGGGTTAACATCATCTATTCGAATAGCCGTGTCCGCGGAAAAGGACTTCTGGGTTGCCTGTACAGTTCATAGACAAGTGAAAGTGGATACTCTAAAATACGCAAGATAAGCGTGAGTGCTATGGATGGCGTTCTCGTAGGGAGACGGGAGCGGATCCATAGTGGTGTATTGATATGGTGAATATGTGGACTCGTGTGCGCCACCTCAAAAGAGTTACTTGCAGTCGTAGTTCAGGATAGCCACCGAGTCAAAGCTGGCTTGCTGCAGTTAAACCCCCACCATCCCTTTGTTGATAATGATGCATATGTAGTTAGTTCTGATGTAAGTCTTGCTGGGTACATTTGTACTCACGTTGCTTAATTTATGTTTTTGCAGAGAGACTTCAGTCTCACTAGTAGTTCCACGTGGACTTCGACGTTTAGCTTGTTACCTCAGCTACGATCTTGTGCCCTCGGCAGGATCTGGTAGATAGTCAGGCTTCTCAGCCTTTTTCATTTATAGATGTCTGTACTCAGACATGATAGCTTCCGCTTGTGCTTTGATTTGTATGCTCTGAATGTTGGGTCATGAGACTCATGTTTGTAATATCTCGCTCCTCGGAGCCTAATGAATACTGACTTGTGTCGTAGAGTCATGTTGTGATGCCATGTTGTACTTGCACATATCGAGCATATTGTGTGTATGTTATTGAAATGCTTGGTATGTGTGGGATCTGACTATCTAGTTGTTTATCCTTAGTAGCCCCTCTTACCGGGAAATGTCTCCTAGTGTTTCCACCGAGCCAGGGTAGCTTGCTACTGCTCCGGAACACTTAGGCTGGCCGGCATGTGTCCTTCTTCGTTCCTGTGTCTGTCCCCTCGGGGAAATGTCACACGATGAATACCGGAGTCCTGTTAGCCCGCTACAGCCCGGTTCACCGGAGTCCTGCTAGCCCAGTGCTACAGCCTGGATTCACTCGCTGATGACCGACACGTTCGATGCTGGGTCATGGATGCCTGTCCCTGTAAGTCTGTGCCACTTTGGATTTACGACTAGCCATGTCAGACCGGGCTCCTTATCATATGGATGCTAGCGCCACTATCATATACGTGTGCCAAAAGGCACAAACGGTCACGGGCAAAGGTAAGGCGACACCCGTGGGAATACCGTGCGTGAGGCCGCAAAGTGATATGAGGTGTTACATGCTAGATCGATGTGGCATTGAGTCGGGGTCCTGACAGCGTTCCAGGCGGCGTGAGTTGTGAAACAATTCCACATTTCCTTAAGTGCGTACCAAACTCGTGACTTAAATATTCTCCCCCACGATCTGATCGTAAGAACTTTATTTTCTGTCACGTTGATTCTCCACCTCATTCTGAAATTCCTTGAACTTTTCAAAGGTCTCAGAATTGTGTTTCATTAAGTAGACATACCCATATCTACATAAGTCATCAGTGAGGGTGAGAACATAACGATAGCCACCGTGAGCCTCAATGCTCACTGGACCGCACACATCAGTATGTATAATTTCCAATAAGTTGGTTGCTCGCTCCATTGTTCCAGAGAACGGAGTCTTGTTCATTTTGCCCATGAGGCATGGTTCACATGTGTCAAATGATTCATAATCAAGAGACTCCAAAAATCCATCTGCATGGAGCTTCTTCATGTGTTTGACACCAATGTGACCAAGGCGGCAGTGCCAAAGGTATTGGGACTATCATTATCAATCTCACATCTTTTGGTATTCACACTATGAATATGTGTAACATGACGTTCGAGATTCATTAAGAATAAACCATTGACCAGCGGGGCATGACCATAAAACATATCTCTCATATAAATAGAACAACCATTATTCTCGGATTTAAATGAGTAGCCATCTCGTATTAAACGAGATCCAGATACAATGTTCATTCTCAAAGCTAGCACTAAATAACAATTATTGCGGTTTAAAACTAATCCCGTAGGTAAATGTAGAGGTAGCGTGCCGACTGCGATCACATCGACCTTGGAACCATTCCTGACGCACATCGTCACCTCGTCCTTCGCCAGTCTCCGCTTATTCCGCAGCTCCTGTTTTGAGTTACAAATATGAGCAACCGCACCGGTATCAAATTCCCAGGAGCTACTACGAGTACTGGTAAGGTACACATCAATAACATGTATATCACATATACCTTTGGTGTTACCGGCCTTCTTATCCGCTAAGTACTTTGGGGCAGTTCCGTTTCCAGTGACCGTTTCCCTTGCAATAAAAGCACTCAGTCTCAGGCTTGGGTCCGTGCTTTGGCTTCTTCCCGGCAACTGGCTTACCGGGCGCGGCAACTCCCTTGCCGTCCTTCTTGAAGTTTTTCTTACCCTTGCCTTTCTTGAAACTAGTGGTTTTATTGACCATCAACACTTGATGTTCCTTTTTGATTTCCACCTTCACTGATTTCAGCACTGAAAATACCTCAGGAATGGTTTTCACCATCCCCTGCATAATGTAGTTCATCACAAAGCTCTTGTAGCTAGGTGGGAGCGACTGAAAGATTCTGTCAATGACCGCCTCATCCGGGAGGTTAATGTCCAACTGAGACAAGCGGTTGTGCAACCCAGACATTTTGAGTATGTGCTCGCTGACAGAACTATTCTCCTCCATCTTACAACTGTAGAACTTGTCGGAGACTTCATATCTCGCGACCCGGGCATGATCTTGGAAAACCATTTTCAGCTCTTGGAACATCTCATATGCTCTGTGCTGCTCGAAACGTTTTTGGAGCCCCGGTTCTAAGCTGTAAAGCATGCCGCACTGAACCAGGGAGTAATCATCAACACGCGACTGCCAAGCGTTCATAACGTCTTGGTTCGCTGGGACGGGTGCTTCTCCTAGCGGTGCTTCTAGGACATGTGCTTTCTTGGTAACTATGAGGATGATCCTCAAGTTCCGGACCCAGTTCGTATAGTTGCTACCATCGTATTTCAGCTTGGTTTTCCCTAGGAACGCGTTGAAGTTGAGGTTGACATGAGCGTGGGCCATTTGATCTACAAGACGTTTTGCAAAAGTTTTAGACTAAGTTCATGATAATTAAGTTCATCTAATCAAATTATTTAATGAACTCCCACTTAGATAGACATCCCTCTAGTCATCTAAGTGATACATGATCTGAGTCAACTAGGCCGTGTCCGGTCATCACGTGAGACGGACTAGTCATCATCAGTGAACATGTTCATGTTGATCGTGTCTTCTATACGACTCATGTTCGACCTTTCGGTCTCTTGTGTTCCGAGGCCATGTCTGTACATGCTAGGCTCGTCAAGTCAACCTAAGTGTTTTGCACGTGTAAATATGGCTTACACCCATTGTATGTGAATGTTAGAATCTATCACACCCGATCATCACGTGGTGCTTCAAAACAATTAACTTTCGCAACGGCGCACAGTTAGGGGGAACACTTTCTTGAAATTATTACGAGGGATCATCTTATTTACTACCGTCGTTCTAAGCAAATAAGATGCAAAAACATGATAAACATCACATACAATCAAATAGTGACATGATATGGCCAATATCATTTTGCTCCTTTTGATATCCATCTTCGGGGCGCCATGATGATCATCGTCACCGGCATGACACCATGATCTCCATCATCATGATCTCCATCATCGCGATCTTCATCATTGTGTCTCCATGAAGTTGTCTCGCCAACTATTAATTCTACTACTACGGCTAATGGTTTAGCAATAAAGTAAAGTAATTACATGGTGTTATTCAATGACACGCAGGTCATACAATAAATAAAGACAACTCCTATGGCTCCTGCCGGTTGTCATACTCATCGACATGCAAGTCGTGATTCCTATTACAAGAACATGATCAATCTCATACATCTCATATATTTCATTCATCACATCCTTTTTGGCCATATCACATCACACGGCATATGCTGCAAAAACAAGTTAGACGTCCTCTAATTGTTGGTGCAAGTTTTTATGTGGCTGCTATAGGTTTGTAGCAAGAACGTTTCTTACCTACGCCAAAAACCACAACGTGATATGCCAATTGCTATTTACCCTTCATAAGGACCCTTTTCATCGAATCCGATCCGAGTAAAGTGGGAGAGACAGACACCCACTAGCCACCTTATGCAACTAGTGCATGTCAGTCGGTGGAACCTATCTCACGTAAGCATACGTGTAAGGTCGGTCCGGGGCTTCATCCCACGATGCCGCCGAAACAAGATAAGAATAGTAGTGGCAAGTAAATTGACAAAATCGACGCCCACAACAAACTTGTGTTCTACTCGTGCATAGAAACTACGCATAGACCTAGCTCATGATGCCACTGTTGGGGATCGTTGCAGAAATTAAAAAATTTCTATGCATCACCAAGATCAATCTATGGAGATATTAGCAATGAGAGAGAGGGGAGTGCATCTTCATACCCTTGAAGATCGCGAAACAGAAGCGTTGAAAGAACGCGGATGAAGGAATCATACTCGTAGCGATTCAGATCGCGGTGGATTCCGATCTTAGCACCGAACAATGGCACCTCTGCGTTCAACACACATGCAGCCCGGTGACGTCTCCCGCGCCTTGATCCAGCAAGGAGGAGGGAGAGGTTGAGGAAGAAGTCTCCAACATCAGCACGACGGCGTGGTCGTGATGGAGTGGCAGTACTCCGGCAGGGCTTCGCCAAGCTCTTGCGGAGAAGGAGAGGTGTTGGGGAGGGGAGGGGCTGCGCATTGGATGTGGTGTTGCAGTCCTTCCCTCGCCCCTCTATTTTTATAGGAGAATGTGGAAGGGGGCTGTCTCCCTCTAGATAAGATCTAGAGGGGGGGCGGCCAAGGGGAGGGGGCTTGCCCCCCAAGCAAGGGGGGCGACCCCTTTAGGGTTTCCCCCCAACCCTAGGCGCATGGGCCCAACGGGGGTGGTGCCCAGCCATCCAAGGGCTGGTCCCTTCCCTCTACAACCCATGAGGCCCTCCGGGACAGGTGGCCCCTCCCGGTGGACCCCCGGAACCCCTCCGGTGGCCCCGGTACAATACCGGTATGCCCCCGAACATTTCCGCTGACCGTATGAAAACTTCCCATATATAAATCTTACCCTCCAGACCAATTCAGAACTCCTCGTGACATCCGAGATCTCATCCGGGACTCCGAACAACATTCAGTAATCACATACAAGTCTTCCTAATAATGCTAGCGTCATTGAACCTTAAGTGTGTAGACCCTACAGGTTCGGGAATCACGCAGACATGACCGAGACAGCTCTCCGGCAAATAACCAACAGCGGGATCTGGATACCCATGTTGGCTCCCACATGTTCCACAATGATCTCATCGGATGAACCACGATGTCAAGGATTCAAGTAATCCCGTATGCAATTCCCTTTGTCAATCGGTACGTTACTTGCCCGAGATTCGATCATCGGTATCCCAATACCTCGTTCAATCTCGTTACCGGCAAGTCACTTTACTCGTTCCATAATGCATGATCCCGTGCCAACCACTTGTTCACATTGAGCTCGTTATGATGATGCATTACCGAGTGGGCCCAGAGATACCTCTCCGTCATACGGAGTGACAAATCCCAGTCTCGATTCGTGCCAACCCAACAGACACTTCCGGAGATACCTGTAGAGCACCTTTATAGTCACCCAGTTATGTTGTGACGTTTGGTACACCCAAAGCACTCCTACGGTATCCGGGGGTTACACAATCTCATGGTCTAAGGAAATGATACTTGACATTAGAAAAGCTCTAGCAAACGAACAACACGATCTTGTGCTATGCTTATGATTGGGTCTTGTCCATCACATCATTCTCCTAATGATGTGATCTCCTTATCAATGACATCCAATGTCCATAGTCAGGAAACCATGACCATCTGTTGATCAACGAGCTAGTCAACTAGAGGCTCACTAGGGACATGTTGTGGTCTATGTATTCACACATGTGTCACGGTTTTCGGTTAATACAATTATAGCATGAATAATAGACAATTATCATGAACAAGGAAATATAATAATAATCATTTTGTTATTGCCTCTAGGGCATATTTCCAACACCTGCCACTACTCACTTTAGTACCGATTCGTGGCACGAACCGGTGCTAAAGGTTCGCCACGAACCGGTGCTAATGAGAGCGGCCGGCTAGCCGTTGGATCCGGCACTAATGGACACATTAGTGTCGGCTCAAAATCAAACCGGCTCTAATGTGCTAAGATAACTCACATTGAATCATTTAAATAACTATTTTAGTGATCTAAACGCTCTTGTATTAGTTTACAGAGGGAGTACTAGTGAACCGTAGGTGCAACTATTGCACTGGTCCAGGTGGTGACGAGAACGGCCAGCAAGGGTGGGGACCGGCGACGAGGACGACCGGCGAGGGTGGAGATCGATGACGAGGACGGCCATCGGGTGGGACGTGCCGACGAGGGGTAGGCAGGGTCGGTCCCGAGATTTCCAGGGCCCTGAACGAAACTATAATCCGGGGCCCTTTGGGATCATTAGTATAAATGTTTAAATAGTATAGCCAACCTATCTCAACATAAATTTGTATTAAAAAGACAGTCAAGTGCATCCAAAATCAGTGTGCAACTAAGAAAACAATCAAGTGCATGAATACTAGCAGATTCTGGTGGAGATGACTTAAATGTGTGCTAAGATAACTCACATTGAATCATTGATACCATCCATGTTGATGTCAACATTGTATTCTGTAGGATCATCAGCCTGATTAGTATTTCTTTTTTGACCTGATTAGTATTAGTTTGGTCATCGCAAGAACTATCGCCAACTCATCTGGATTTCTTGAAGTGCTTGTATCACTCTTAAAATATTTATGCGATGATCTTTTCATCTCATCTACCGCCTTTTTATTTCAATCACTGATGGATGGATACTTTCTACATAAGCCTCACATGGTGGTGCTGAAATTAAATGGAACAGTTAGCTTTCAAAATTAGTGCAAAGCTATGCAGATATAAGATCAATTATAGAAAATCTAGGGCACCGCATAGTATCTTCTCTCTAATCTAATCTGGATATAATTTTATTCTGTGTGCAATGATTCGAGCGCCTCAATGCGACAATTCCTATTTTGATTTACCGAGATTCAAGAATTCATGATTATTTAAGGGACAGGAAGAACACTAGAACAGTACAGGGAAGGGTTAGACGACGCGCGGAGACGTAGTCGTCGTCGTACCTGGTGTAGCCGTGTGCCCGCGTAGTTCTTGTTCGTCAGGAAGAGTCGTCCATCTATGGAAGACGATTGAGGTCCCGTGGTTGACGATGGCCAGCGGTTAGTCCTATAGATCCGAGATGGATTGACAGGGCGGGAAGAAGATGAACGGTAGCAGATGGGGGAGAAAAGCAATTCTATCATGCACGGATCCATCCTCTATGGTTGCTTTGAGATTCATGCTTCTTTTTTTGACCATTTTCAGAATTTGTCATGTTTCAAAGTGTTACATTTACTTTTTCTTCTTGTTCCAAAGTGTATATTAATGTTTCATTGTTGTATATTATCGTGTATATTAAAACCGGTCCAAAATAAGAGCATTTATTTATTGGCACATAATGAAACATGATGATACACATTGAAATGAAAAAAAAAACGTTCCGAAACAAGATAAATTGTAACAACAACAAATAAAATAGCATATATACTAATATAAAAAGACCCAAAGGGGTAGATCCAACAAATTCCGACCATCAAATCAGGTCAATCCAACAACTGAGGCTGCTCCAATGGTGAGTGCTCATCATGTTTAGTGTGCAATTAACATGATACCAAATATTAATGCAATGGTAATCACATAATTAAAACGTAAATAATATCCTACCTAATATTTTCGTGTAATTAATATATTACCTAATATCAACGTGCATTGCCCATACACATTTACTAGTAAATCTCAAAGGAACCACGGACGTTGGATCCATGCATAGATAATCTGTACAGCACCATAGATAAACCACTCTCCAGCCAGGAAAATAACGAAGAGTACTATGCAACAAAACCGAAAGGAAAACGTATATACCCGGCGCATCGGCCGAACTTTCCGCCGGACACGCGCGGGGAACTCGATCCAATCGAATCGCATGTCGGGCACATGCTACCGCAGGTCATCCCACGGCAGCACGCATCCTGTCGTAGGCCATCCCATGGCCGCGGGCCGTCGCCGCCTTGCAGGTTCCACCACCCCCGCACCTTCGCCAGTGGCGGCCACCCTCACAGCCACGCGTCGTCCCGCACCTCATGTGCTCCATCTCGCACCCCCGCTTCCCCAGAGCACCTTTTTTTGCTGCAACCGGCCTTGGATTTTGCTGGTACCGGCTATGTGGCGAGCTACAACCACATCGGCGACCTCGGCATGGGTGTCAACCTCCATCGGCGGGGGGGGGGGGGGGGGGGGGGGGAGGGCAACAACGAAATGCTTCAAGGGGGACAAACCCCTGATGTTGCAACCGGTGTTCTGGGCAGCTACAACGATGCGGCAAAAAAGCTTTAAACAACAACAACAGATGCCGGAACCGGCCACTGCCACAATGAAAAGCTTGAACCGGTGTCGCAAAAAGCTTCAATCGACATCACAAAAAGATTCAACTGGCCACTAAAAAAGCTTCAATCGTTGATAATAAAGATTCAACCGTAGTTGGATTTTGGTACTAACGGAGAAGCTTTTTGCTACATCCATCAAGCGGAGCTGCGACCTCGCAAGGACGGCGACAATGATTTGCTGCATCCATTATCTTTTTTTGCTACGGCCTGGGATGTTTTTTGCTACGGCCGATGATGTTTTTTGCCACGTCCACCTCAACGATGGTGACTGACTGGCTGGCTGTCGTCGACGCAATTCCATGCAAAGAGCATCAATGGCGAGGGGCGGCGGCGGAGCTATGACCGGAGTTACACACATCGCTGCTGAGAGCTGCAACGGTTGGTACAACTGTTGCACTAGTCGAGGTGGTGACGAGAACATCCGGCAAGGGTGGGGACCGGCGACAAGGACGACCGGCGAGGGTCGACATCGGCGACGAGGACGAGCACCGGTGTGGACAGGCCGACGAGGGGTAGGGACCGGCAACGAGGACGGCCACCGAGAAGACAAGAGACGCGGCGCCGCGCACCCGAGCGGCGGGGGGGGGGAAGACGCTGGGGCAAGCACGTTATTTTTGACCGGATCTAACAGCTGCGCAACTCGCATCCAATGGCTGAGACGTGTATGGCAGAAATTTTTGGGCCTATCGATGCCCAAACCGAAATCGGGTAAGTGACCCGTAGGCAGTTCCTTTTTTCCCTCCCGTTTCCACTTCCTCTCCGGCTAAGAATCCGAACGCGTACAGGAGCTCCCGTCGCAGTCTCGCCCAAGCCAGAGCCACGAGCAGCGCGTTGACCTCGTCCTCGAGTCCAGGGACCACTCGAGCACGTCTCGCTGACAATGAGCATCCCAACTTCTATATATACGTACGACCACCACAACCACAATGCGATCCTCTCCTGTTTCTCTTTCGACCTCCTCCTCCTTCCCTCCGTTCCCGATGGCCATCAAGCGCGTCTTCCCCGGCGACCACCCCGACTTCAAGGTGGACACCAGCTGCGGCGCCCCGAGGTTCACCTTCTGCAACAGGGCGCGCTACTGGAGCTCCACCGACTACCAAGAGACGCGCGCGCTCGGCATGGGCGCCTACGGCGGCGTCGTGGAGGCGCGCCACCTCACCAACGGCTGGACCGTCGCCGTCAAGAAGCCGCTCCCCTGCGCGCACGAGAGCGCCGGCATCGCGTGCGGCTGCGCCGACGCCCGTACGCTGCGCGAGGCCGCGTTCCTCGCGGCGTGCCACCGCCACCGCGTCATCGTCGAGCTCCGGGCGCTCTCGCTCGACCGCTGTGCCGGGAAGCTCTCCGTGGTCATGGAGTGCGTCGGGCCCAGCCTGCACGAGGTCCTCCATGAGCACCGCCGCGGCCGGCCCTTCCCCGAGGCCGACGTGCGCTGCATCATGAAGCAGCTCCTCGGCGCCGCCAAGCACATGCACGGGCTCCGCATCATCCACCGCGACATCAAGACAGGGAACATCCTCGTCGGCGCAGACGGCATCAGCAGCGTCAAGATCTGTGACCTAGGGCTCGCGGTGTCCATGTCAGAACCTGCGCCGTACGGCCAGCACGGCACAGGCAGATACATGGCGCCGGAGATGCTCCTTGGCAAAACCGACTATGATGCCACGGTTGACATGTGGTCCCTCGGCTGCGTCATGGCCGAGCTCCTCTCCGGGAAGCCACTCTTCGATGGGGACGACGACGCCCAACAGCTCCTCGCCATCTTCCGCGTTCTCGGCGTGCCATTATTCACGACCTGGCCAGCCTACGAGTCATTGCCGCTCGCCGGGAAGCTGGTGACGCCGCCGCATGTCATTTCCCGCAACAAGCTCCGTCAGCACTTCCCAGAGGACCGCCTCTCCAAAGAAGTTTCGAAGTCCTCAAGGGGCTCCTCTCGTGTAACATCGACAAGAGGTTGTCGGCCACCACCGCGCTTAGGCGACCATGGTTCGCCAACGCCGTAGTCGATGCTTTAGCCTGATCTCTAACTGCTGCTACAAAGACTATTTTTGGGCTTCAATTAACGCAATTGTTTGTGGCAAAATTGAATATGTACCTTTGATTTCGTACCAAAGATTTGGATTACATTGAGATCACTAGTGTGCATGAGATTGTATGTTAATCCAATATATCTTTGACCTCATTGAGAGCCTTACGGTCGGCGGCTCGGGCGGGCTCGGGCTCGGGTGGTGGCGGTCCTGGGAGGGCTCGGGCGGCGGCAGTGAGGTCGAGGGCGGCCTCAGGCGACAGCCGGCGTCGAGGGCGTGCTCGATCGGGCAGGGCGATCGACGGCAGTGACAGAGGAGTTGTAGGATAAAGGAAGGGCGGGGGGAGGACTTAGCAAAATTTTGAGCCCACACGGGGTTAAGTCAAAATAGCAGTAGCGCTGCTATGCAAAAAGTGCTATAGCTAAGTTAGCTATAGTGCTTTCTACCAAGACGCGCTACTGCTATAGGAAGTAGTTATTTATTTTTCTTTTTCTTTTGCTTTTATCTAAGGAACATAGCTATAGCGCATGCATATAAAACACGCTACTGCTAGAGTAACTATAGCGCTTTTTGAGAACAAGCGCTACTGCTATGCCTTTCTCCTTTTTTTTCTTTTTTTATTTACATTTTTTCCATTTCTCCTTTTCTCCTCCTTTCATTTTCATTTACTTTTCTATTTTTTTCTTTTTTTTCTTTGTTTAGCAGTAGCGCTCTATACAAGAAACGCGCTACTACAAGTCACTTAGCAGTAGCATGCTTTTTGCAGGATCGTTACTACTATTCCTAGCCTATCGGTAACAGTGAGGGAATTATAGTAGTAGCGCTTTTACCTGCAGACGCGCTACTGCTACGACCGTAGCGCGAGGGCCGTGGACAGTATGATCATCCACTCGACCGCGACAATCATCATCGAGGACCCATGCCTCCCCCGAGGAGTGCGTCGTTTGCGCCTCAGCGGAACAATGACAGACGCCGCCATAGTGGAGAGCGCAGAGTTCCAATCGACCCAAGAGAACCAGGCTTTGACGCGAGATCCATTCTCATTCCAGGCCTGGTCGACCGGAACAGGGCACACAGGGAAGACCCCGGCAGAGATCCTCCAAGCGGCAGCAGAGCGCATGTCTCCGGTCCAGAGTGTTTTAGCAGGGCCATCAGGGCGGCGGTGATTCCTCCCAACTTCAGGTTGGCGACAGGGGTCAGCAAGTTCACTGGAGAATCCAAGCCTGAAACTTGGCTTGAGGATTACCGAGTGGCTGTGCAGATTGGCGGTGGAAACGATGAAGTAGGAATGAAACATCTCCCTCTGATGTTGGAAGGCTCAGTCCGAGCGTGGTTGACTCATTAGCTCTGAGCAGTATATATAGTTGGGAAGAGCTATCTCGAGTATTCGTCAGGACCTTCGAAGGCACGTGCAAACGACCTGCGGGATTGACCGAGTTGCAACATTGTGTGCAGAAGTCGGGTGAGACCTTGAGAGATTTCATTCAGAGGTGGTCCACTCTGCATCACACCGTTGAAAATGTATCAGAACATCAGGCAGTGTGCACCTTCAAGGAGGGCGTCAAATACCAAGAGTTAGTCCTGAAATTCGGTCGGACTGGTGATATGACCCTGACTCGGATGATGGAAATAGCCACTCGGTACGCTAACGGAGAAGAGGAGGATCGACTCCGTAGCGGAAAGAGTAAGCCAGTCGGCCAAGAGACCGGTGGGGGTCATTCCAATCGGAAGCAGAAGTGCAAGGCCGAGCCCGCCGCACCTGGTGAGATCGCAGCGGTGGCTCGAGGAAAGTTTAAGGGAAAGCCTAAGGGACCCTGGCCCCCTAAGAAAGTGAAACATCAGGCGGGAAATGATGTGTTGGATTTACCATGTCACATCCACACGAAGAAGGACGAAGAGGGGAACCTGATTTACCCTAAACACACCACTCGACAGTGTCGACTCCTGATCCAGCAATTCCGAGGAGATCAACCCATCAAAAAGGGAAAGGAGTCGGATAGAGACGAGGATGAGGTAGAAGACGAAGGTTATCCTAAAGTCAATTCAACCCTAGTGATTTTTGCTGACGTTGAGAGCAAGAGTCGATTGAAAGTCATCAACAGAGAAGTGAATATGGTGTTGGGGAACGTAGTAATTTCAAAAAATTCCTATGCACACGCAAGATCATGGTGATGCATAGCAACGAGAGGGGAGAGTGTTGTCTACGTACCCTCGTAGACCGTAAGCGGAAGCGTTAGAACAACGCGGTTGATCTAATCGTACGTCTTCACGGCCCAACCGATCAAGCACCGAAACTACGTCACTTCCGAGTTCTAGCACACGTTCAGCTCGATGACGTCCCTTGAAGTCCGATCCAGCCGAGTGTCGAGGGAGAGTTCCGTCAGCACGACGGCGTGGTGACGATCTTGATGTTCTACCGTCGCAGGGCTTCGCCTAAGCACTGCTACAATATTATTGAAGAGGACTACGGTGGAGGGGGGCACCGCACACGGCTAATAGATCTCAAGGATCAATTGTTGTTGTCTTTGGGGTGCCCCCCTGCCCCCGTATATATAGGAGCAAGGGGGGAGGCGGCCGGCCTATGGAGGAGGCGCGCCAAGGGGGGAGTCCTACTCCCACCGAGAGTAGGACTCCTCCTTTCCTTGTTGGAGAAAAGAGGAGGAGAGGGAGAAGGAAAAGGGGGCGGCCCCCTTGTCCAATTCGGACCAGAGGGGGGGCGCAGGCCTCCTTCTTTTGGCCTCTCTCCTCTATTCCCGTACGGCCCAATAAGGTCCATATACTCCCCGGCGAATTCCCGTAACTCTCTGGTACTCCGAAAAATACCCGAATCACTCGCAACCTATCCGAACTCCGAATATAGTCGTCCAATATATCGATCTTTATGTCTCGACCATTTCAAGACTCCTTGTCATGTCCCGGATCTCATCCGGGACTCCGAACTCCTTCGGTACATCAAAACTCATAAACTCATAATATAACTGTCATCGAAACCTTAAGCGTGCGGACCCTACGGGTTCGAGAACAATGTAGACATGACCTAGAACTATTCTCGGTCAATAACCAATAGCGGAACCTGGATGCTCATATTGGCTCCTACATATTCTGCGAAGATCTTTATCGGTCAAACCGCATAACAACATACGTTATTCCCTTTGTCATCGGTATGTTACTTGCCCGAGATTCGATCGTCGGTATCCAATACCTAGTTCAATCTCGTTACTGGCAAGTCTCTTTACTCGTTACGTAATGCATCATTCCGTAACTAACTCATTAGCTACATTGCTTGCAAGGCTTATAGTGATGTGCATTACCGAGAGGGCCCAGAGATACCTCTCCGACAATCGGAGTGACAAAACCTAATCTCGAAATACGCCAACCCAACATGTACCTTTGGAGACACCTGTAGTACTCCTTTATAATCACCCAGTTACGTTGTGACGTTTGGTAGCACCCAAAGTGTTCCTCCGGTAAACGGGAGTTGCATAATCTCATAGTTACAGGAACATGTATAAGTCATGAAGAAAGCAATAGCAATATACTAAAAGATCGTGCTAGGCTAACGGAATGGGTCATGTCAATCACATCATTCTCCTAATGATGTGATCCCATTAATCAAATGACAACACATGTCTATGGTTAGGAAACATAACCATCTTTGATTAAAGAGCTAGTCAAGTAGAGGCATACTAGTGACTATATGTTTGTCTATGTATTCACACATGTATCATGTTTCCGGTTAATACAATTCTAGCATGAATAATAAACATTTATCATGAAATAAGGAAATAAATAATAACTTTATTATTGCCTCTAGGGCATATTTCCTTTAGTCTCCCACTTGCACTAGAGTCAATAATCTAGTTCACATCATCATGTGATTCAACACCAATAATCACATGTGTATGTGATTAACACCCATAGTTCACATCGTCATGTGACCAACACCCAAATGGTTTACTAGAGTCAATAATCTATTTCACATCGCTATGTGATTAACACCCAAAGAGTACTAAGGTATGATCATGTTTTGCTCATGAGAGAAGTTTAGTCAACGGATCTATCACATTCAGAGCCGTATGTATTTTGCAAATATTCTATGTCTTCAATGCTCTGCACGGAGCTACTCTAGCTAATTGCTCCCACTTTCAATACGTATCCAGATTGAGACTTAGAGTCATCTGGATCAGTGTAAAAGTTTGCTTCGATGTAACTTCTACGACGAACTCTTTTATCACCTCCATAATCGAGAAACATCTCCTTAATCCTCACTAAGGATATTCTTGACCGCTGTCCAGTGATCTACTTATTAGATCAAAATTGTATTCCTTTGCCAAACTCAGAGCAAGGTATACAATATGTATGGTATACACCATAGCATACTTTATAGAACCTATGACTGAGGCATACGGAATGACTTTCATTCTTCTTTTCTATTTTCTGCCGTGGTCGGGATTTGAGTCTTACTCAATTTCACACCTTTGCAACACAGGCAAGAACTCTTTCTTTGAATGTTCCATTTCGAACTATTTCAAAATCTTGACAAGGTATGTACTTATTGAAAAACTTATCAAGCGTCTTGATCTATCTCAATAGATCTTGATGCTCAATATGTAAGCAGCTTCACCGAGGTCTTTCATTGAAAAACTTTTTATTCAAGTATCCTTTTATGCTATCCAGAAATTCTATATCATTTCCAATCAACAATATGTCTTGCACATATAATATCAGAAATGCTATAGAGCTCCCACTCACTTTCTTGTAAATACATGCCTTTCCAAAAGTCTGTATAAAACCATATGCTTTGATCGACTCATCAAAGCGTATATTCCAACTCCGAGATGCTTGCACCAGTCCATTGATGGATCGTTGGAGCTTGCACATTTTGTTAGTACCTTTAGGATTGACAAAACCTTCTGGTTGCATCATATACAACTCTTCTTTAATAAATCCATTAAGGAATGCAGTTTTGTCATCCATTTGCCAGATTTCATAAAATGTGGCAATTGCTAACATGCTTCGGACAGACTTAAGCATCGATATGAGTGAGAAAATCTCATCGTATTCAACACCTTGAACTTGTCGAAAACGTTTCACAACAAGTCGAGCTTAGTAGATAGTAACACTACTATCAGTGTCCGTCTTCCTCTTGAGGATCCATTTATTTAACATGGCTTGCTGATCATCGAGCACGTCAACTAAAGTCCATACTTTGTTCTCATACATGGATCCTATCTCAGATTTTATGGCCTCAAGCCATTTCATGGAATCTGGGCTCATCATCGCTTCCTCATAGTTCGTAGGTTCATCATGGTCTAGCAACATGACTTCCAGAACATGATTACCGTACCACTTTGGTGCGGATCTTATTCTGGAAGACCTACGAGGTTTGGTAGTAACTTGATCTGAAGCTTCATGATCATCATCATTAACTTCCTCACTAATCGGTGTAGGCATCACTGGAACTGATTTCTATGATGAACTACTTTCCAATTTGGGAGAAGGTACAATTACCTTATCAAGTTCTACTTTCCTCCCACTCACTTCTTTCGAGAGAAACTCCTCTGGAAAGGATCCATCTGAGCAACGAATCTTGCTTTCGGATCTGTGATAGAAGGTGTACCCAATAGTTACCTTTGGGTATTCTATGAAGACGCAGTTCTCCGATTTGGGTTTGAGCTTATCAGGTGAAAACTTTTTCACATAAGCATCGCAGCCCCAAACTTAAGAAACGACAACTTTGGTTTCTTGCCAAACCACAGTTCATAAGGCGTCGTCTCAACGGATTTTGATGGTGCCCTTTTGAAAGTGAATGCAACTGTCTCTAATGCATAACCCCAAAATGATAGTGGTAAATTGGTAAGATACATCATAGATCGCACTATATCCAATAAAGTACTGTTATGACGTTCGGACACACCATTAAGCTGTGGTGTTCCAGGTGGCATGAGTTTGTGAAACTATTCCACATTGTTTTAATTGAAGACCAAACTCGTAACTCAAATATTTGTCTCCGCGATCAAATTGCAGAAACTTTATTTTCTTGTTACGATCATTCTCCACTTCACTCTGAAATTCTTTGAACTTTCCAAATGTTTCAGACTTGTGCTTCATTAAGTAGATATACTCATATCTGCTCAATTCATCTTGTGAAGGTCAGAAAATAACGATACCCGCCACGAGCATCAACACTCATTGGACCATATACATCGGTATGTATTATTTCCATCAAGTCAATAGCTCATTCCATTGTTCCGGAGAATGGAGTTTTAGTCATCTTGCCCAAAAGGCACGGTTCGCAAGCATCAAATGATTCATAACCGAGAGATTCCAAAAATCCATTTTTATGGAGTTTCTTCATGCGCTTTACACTTATATGACCCAAACGGCAGTGCCACAAATAAGTTGCACTATCATTATCAACTTTGCATCTTTTGGCATCAATATTATGAATATGTGTATTACTACGATCGAGATCCAACAAGCTATTTTCATTGGGTGTATGACCATCGAAGGTTTTATTCATGTAAATAGAACAACAATTATTCTTTGACTTTAAATGAATAACAGTATCGCAATAAACATGATCAAATCATATTCATGCTCAACGCAAATGCCAAATAACATTTATTTAGGTTTAACACTAATCCCGAAAGTATAGGGAGTGTGCGATGATGATCATATCAATCTTGGAACCACTTCCAACACACATCGTCACTTCACCCTCAACTAGTCTCTGTTTATTCTGTAACTCCTGTTTCGAGTTACTAATATTTAGCAACCGAACAAGTATCAAATACTCAGGGGCTACTATAAACACTAGTAAGGTACACATCAATAACCTGTATATCAAATATACCCTTGTTCACTTTGCCATCCTTCTTATCCACCAAATATTCAGGGCATTTCCACTTCCAGTGACCATTTCCTTTGCAGTATAATCATTCAGTTTCAGGCTTTGGTCCAGCTTTGGGCTTCTTCGCGGGAGTGACAACTTGCTTGTCATTCTACTTGAAGTTTCCCTTTCTTTCCCTTTGCCCTTTTCTTGAAACTAGTGATCTTGTCAACCATCAACACTTGATGCTCTTTCTTGATTTCTACCTTCGTCGATTTCAACATCACGAAGAGCTCGGGAATCGTTTTCGTCATCCCTTGCATACTGTAGTTCATCACAAAGTTCTACTAACTTGGTGATGGTGACTAGAGAACTCTGTCAATCACTATCTTATCTGGAAGATTAACTCCCACTTGATTCAAGCGATTGTAGTACCCAGACAATCTGAGCACATGCTCACTAGTTGAGCGATTCTCCTCCATCTTTTAGCCATAGAACTTGTTGGAGACTTCATATCTCTCAACTCGGGTATTTGCTTGAAATATTAACTTCAACTCCTGGAACATCTCATATGGTCCATGACGTTCAAAACGTCTTTGAAGTCCCGATTCTAAGCCGTTAAGCATGGTGCACTAAACTATCAAGTAGTCATCATATTGAGCTAGCCAAACGTTCATAACATCTGCATCTGCTCCTGCAATAGGTCTGTCACCTAGTGGTGCATTAAGGACATAATTCTTCTGTGCAGCAATGAGGATAAACCTCAGATCACGGATCCAATCCGCATCATTGCTACCAACATCTTTCAACACAATTTTCTCTAGGAACATATCAAAATAAACATATGAAAGCAACAATGCAAGCTATTGATCTACAACATAATTTGCAAAATACTACCAGGACTAAGTTCATGATAAATTTAAGTTCAATTAATCATATTACTTAAGAACTCCCACTTAGATAGACATCCCTCTAATCCTCTAAGTGATTACGTGATCCATATCAACTACACCATGTCCGATCGTCACGTGAGATGGAGTAGTTTCAACAGTGAACATCAATATGTTGATCATATCTACTATATGATTCACGCTCGACCTTTCGGTCTCCGTGTTCCGAGGCCATATCTGTTATATGCTAGGCTCGTCAAGTTTAACCTGAGTATTCCGCGTGTGCAACTGTTTTGCACCCGTTGTATTTGAACGTAGAGCCTATCACACCCGATCATCACGTGGTGTCTCAGCACGAAGAACTTTCGCAACGGTGCATACTCAGGGAGAACACTTCTTGATAATTTAGTGAGAGATCATCTTAAAATGCTACCGTCAAACTAAGCAAAATAAGATGTATAAAAGATAAACATCACATGCAATCAATATAAGTGATATGATATGGCCATCATCATCTTGTGCTTGTGATCTCCATCTCCAAAGTACTGTCATGATCTCTATCGTTACCGGCACGACACCATGATCTTCATCATCTTGATCTATATCAATGTGTCGTCACATGGTCGTCTCGCCAACTATTGCTCTTGCAACTATTGCTATCGTATAGCGATAAAGTAAAGCAATTATTTGGCACTTGCATCTTATGCAACAAAGAGACAACCATAGGGCTTCTGCCAGTTGCCGATAACTTCAACAAAACATGATCATCTCATACAACAACTTATATCTCATCACGTCTTGACCATATCACATCACAACATGCCCTGCAAAAACAAGTTAGACGTCCTCTACTTTGTTGTTGCAAATTTTACGTGGCTGCTACGGGCTGAGCAAGAACCGTTCTTACCTACGCATCAAAACCACAACGATAGTTCGTCAAGTTAGTGCTGTTTTAACCTTCTCAAGGACCGGGCGTAGCCACACTCGGTTCAACTAAAGTTGGAGAAACAGACACCCGCTAGTCACCTGTGTGCGAAGCACGGCGGTAAAACCAGCCTCGCGTAAGTGTACGCGTAATGTCGGTCCGGGCCGCTTCATCCAACAATACCGCTGAACCAAAGTATGACATGCTGGTAAGCAGTATGACTTGTATCGCCCACAACTCACTTGTGTTCTACTCGTGCATATGACATCTACGCATAAAACCTGGCTTGGATGCCACTGTTGGGGAACGTAGTAATTTCAAAAATTTCCTACGCACACGCAAGATCATGGTGATGCATAGCAACGAGAGGGGAGAGTGTTGTCTACGTACCCTCGTAGACCGTAAGCGGAAGCGTTAGAACAACGCGGTTGATGTAGTCGTACGTCTTCACGGCCCGACCGATCAAGCACCGAAACTACGGCACCTCCGAGTTCTAGCACACGTTCAGCTTGATGACGTCCCTCGAACTCCGATCCGGCCGAGTGTCGAGGGAGAGTTCCGTCAGCACGACGGTGTGGTGACGATCTTGATGTTCTACCGTCGCAGGGCTTCGCCTAAGCACCGCTACAATATTATCGAGGAGGACTATGGTGGAGGGGGCACCGCACACGGCTAATAGATCTCAAGGATCAATTGTTGTTGTGTCTTTGGGGTGCCCCCTACCCCCGTATATATAGGAGCAAGGGGGGAGGCGGCCGGCCTATGGAGGAGGCACGCCAAGGGGGGAGTCCTACTCCCACCGGGAGTAGGACTCCTCCTTTCCTTGTTGGCGAAGAAAAGAGGAGGAGAGGGAGAAGGAAAAGGGGGCTGCCCCCTTGTCCAATTCGGACCAGAGGGGGGGCGCAGGCCTCCTTCCTTTTGGCCTCTCTCCTCTATTCCCGTACGGCCCAATAAGGCCCATATACTCCCCGGCGAATTCCCATAACTCTCCGGTACTCCGAAAAATACCGGAATCACTCAGAACCTTTCCGAACTCCGAATATAGTCGTCCAATATATCGATCTTTACGTCTCGACCATTTCGAGACTCCTCGTCATGTCCCCGATCTCATCCGGGACTCCGAACTCCTTCGGTACATCAAAACTCATAAACTCATAATATAACTGTCATCGAAACCTTAAGCGTGCGGACCCTACGGGTTCGAGAACAATGTAGACATGACCTAGAACTATTCTCGGTCAATAACCAATAGCGGAACGTGGATTCTCATATTGGCTCCTACATATTCTGCGAAGATCTTTATCGGTCAAACCGCATAACAACATACGTTATTCCCTTTGTCATCGGTATGTTACTTGCCCGAGATTCGATCGTCGGTATCCAATACCTAGTTCAATCTCGTTACTGGCAAGTCTCTTTACTCGTTACGTAATGCATCATTCCGTAACTAACTCATTAGCTACATTGCTTGCAAGGCTTATAGTGATGTGCATTACCGAGAGAGCCCAGAGATACCTCTCCGACAATCGGAGTGACAAAACCTAATCTCAAAATACGCCAACCCAACATGTACCTTTGGAGACACCTGTAGTACTCCTTTATAATCACCCAGTTACATTGTGACGTTTGGTAGCACACAAAGTGTTCCTCCGGTAAACGGGAGTTGCATAATCTCATAGTTACAGGAACATGTATAAGTCATGAAGAAAGCAATAGCAATATACTAAACAGTCAAGTGCTAGGCTAACGGAATGGGTCATGTCAATCACATCATTCTCCTAATGATGTGATCCCATTAATCAAATGACAACACATGCCTATGGTTAGGAAACATAACCATCTTTGATTAAAGAGCTAGTCAAGTAGGTAGAGGCATACTAGTGACTATATGTTTGTCTATGTATTCACACATGTATCATGTTTCCGGTTAATACAATTCTAGCATGAATAATAAACATTTATCATGAAATAAGGAAATAAATAATAACTTTATTATTGCCTCTAGGGCATATTTCCTTCATATGTCCCCTCCGGCGGTGACGACCACATACCTGAAATGGTCTCAGACAGCCATCACATTCGACCAGTATGATCACCCTGCTCGTGTAGCCACCCCCGGGAGGCAAGCGCTAGTGGTCGACCCTGTGGTTGGAGGTACCAGACTGACTAAAGTACTGATGGACGGTGGCAGTGGTCTAAACATTCTGTATGTTGAAACCTTGAAGGGGATGGGCATTCCGATGTCCAAACTAAGCGAGAGCAACATGAGTCTTCATGGTGTTATCCCTAGAAAGAAAGCCGAATCACTCGGACAGATCACCCTCGATGTGGTTTTCGGTGATTCCAAGCATTACCGTAAGGAGAAGCTGACATTTGAAGTCGTGGACTTCCAGAGTGCTTATCATGCCATTCTGGGTAGGCCTGCCTATGCACGTTTCATGGCTCAACGATGTTATGTGTATCTCAAGCTGAAGATGCCTGGCCCCAAAGGTGTGATCATAGTGACTGGCAATCGGCAGAAGGCAGAGGAATGTTTCCAGAAAGATTCCAAGATCACCGATGCGCATATGGCAGCGGTTCAATTCCAAGAGTATCAGAAGAATGCAGATCCGAGTGATTTGCTCCGAGCCAAGAAGCCTGCTACAGATTCTGCATTTCAGTCGACTAGTGAAACAAAGCCGATTCATATTCACCCGACCGATCCCAATGCGGCACCGACTCATATATCAACAACACTCGACAGCAAATAGGAAGAAATGCTCGTCTAGTTCCTCCGTGAGAACTGGGACATCTTTGCATGGAAACCCTCTAACATGCCAGGTGTTCCCAGGGGACTGGCTGAGCACCGTTTGCGTGTCGATCCCAAGGTAAAACCCGTCAAAGAGCATCTTCGGCGGTCCGCCGTGCAGAAGAGGAAGGCAATTGGCGAGGAGGTGGCTCGGCTGCTAGCAGTAGAGTTCATGCGTGAGATCTACCACTCCGAGTGGCTTGCCAATGTCATCATGGTCCCTAAAAAGGACGACTCACTTTGTATGTGCATTGATTTCTAGCATATCAACCGGGCCTGCCCGAAGGATCACTTCCCTCTCCCGCGCATCGATCAAATCGTTGACTCGACCGCGGGGTGCGAGCGCTTGTCTTTTTTGGATGCATATTCCGGGTATCATCAGATCCGACTGTATGGTCCTGATAAAATAAAAACGGCCTTCATCACCCCGTTCGGGTGCTTTTGTTATGTCACCATGCCATTCGGTCTCAAAAATGCCAGAGCCACATTCATGAGAATGATTCAGAAGTGCCTACTCACTCAAATCAGTCAGAATGTGGAAGCATATATGGATGACATTGTGGTCAAATCTCGAAAAGGTTCCGACCTACTAACTGACCTCGCAGAAACCTTTGCCAACCTAAGAAGGTATGATATCAAGCTTAATCTGTCGAAGTGCACGTTCGGAGTTCCAGGAGGAAAGTTACTTGGTTTTCTCATTTCCGAACGAGGGATCGACGCTAATCCAGAAAAAGTTGATACCATCCTTCGAATGAAACGCCCTGTGCAAGTGCATGAAGTTCAGAAGTTGTCTGGTTGTTTGGCCTCCTTGAGTCGATTCATTTCGCGTCTTGGTGAAAAGGCCTTGCCCCTTTATCGACCGATGAAGAAATCAGATAAGTTTGAGGGGACTGAAGAAGCTGATGCAGCGCTTGCAGAACTCAAAACCCTGCTCTCCACCCAGCCGGTGCTCGCTGCACCAATCAGCAAAGAGCCCTTACTGCTTTATATTGCAGCCACTTGACAAGTTGTTAGTACAGTACTTACAGTCGAGCGAGTAGAGGAAGGAAAAGAATACAAGGTTCAACACCTGGTTTATTATCTTTCTGAAGTTTTGACTCCATCCAAGCAACGATATCCACACTATCAGAAGCTTGTCTATGGGATATACATGACCATGAAGAAGGTTGCACATTATTTCTCTGATCACTCCATTACAATCGTCAGCGACACACCACTATTTGAGATTCTGAATAACAGAGATGCAACAGGTCGAGTGGCAAAATGGGCGATTGAACTACTTCCATTGGATGTGAAGTTTGAGGCAAAGAAAGCTATCAAATCCCAAGCAACCACGGATTTGCTTGCCGAGTGGATTGAGCAACAATTGCCGACTCAAGTCCACTCGGAGCATTGGACTATGTTCTTTCAAGGCTCCAAGATGCTGAATGGTTCAGGGGCCGGGGTAGTATTGGTATCCCCCCGTGGAGACAAACTTAGTTACGTCCTCCAAATTCATTTTGATTCTTCCAACAATGAAGCCGAATATGAAGCACTTTTATGCATGTTGTATATGGCCATTTCACTCGGCGTCCGTCGCCTGATGGTTTACGGTGACTCGGATTTGGTGGTTAATCAAGTGATGAAGGAATGGGATGTCAGGATCCCGACCATGACTGGTTATTGTAATGCAGTAAGGAAGCTAGAAAAGAGGTTTGAAGGGTTCAAAGAGAGAAGCCATTCCCCGCAATGTGTTTTTGGAACATATCCATTCACCTTCAGTTCAAGAGGATCCTTTCACTGAAGAATTGCCACAACCAAAGAGCGCCACAGATCCGACTGAAGTCAAAATCCCATTCGTAGTCGACTTGGTCATGGAGGTTTTGGTCATCACCCCCGACTAGTCAGTGCTGTACATTGCTTACATCCTTAGGAAAGAACTTCCGGAGTACGAAGAAGAGGCTCGACAGATCGTCCGACGGTCTAAGGCCTTCAGTATGACAAGAGGTCAGTTGTTCAGAGAAAGTGTAACTAGAGTCTGCCAGAACTGCATCACGCTGGAAGAAGGCGGAATGATCCTCAATGATATTCACTCGGGGACCTGTGGTCACCATGCATCCTCTTGGAACATCGTGGCCAAAGCATACCGAGCCGGATTTTACTGGCCACGTGCCAATGAGATGGCAAAAGAAATAGTGGACAAGTGTGAAGGTTGTCAGTTTTACTCCAACATGTCCCATAAACCTACCTCAGCTCTGAAGACTATTCCACTCATCTGGCCTTTTGCTGTTTGGGGATTGGACATGGTTGGACCTCTGAGGACCGGCACGAGCGGATTTACCCATGTGCTGGTGGCAGTCGACAAGTTTACCAAGTGGATCGAAGCCAAGCCCATTAAAAACCTCGAGGCAAGTACTGCTGTGAGTTTCATCAAGGAATTGATATTCAGATATGGTGTTCCGCACAACATCATCACGGACAACGGGCCAAATTTTGACTCTGATGAATTCAGATCCTTTTGTGCTTCCCAAGGCACGAGGGTCGATTACACCTCTGTTGCTCACCCTCAATCAAATGGGCAGGCTGAGCGGGCGAATGGATTGATTCTCAAAGGACTGAAACCCCGGTTGATGCGTGACCTCAAGCATGCAGCAGGTGCTTGGGTTGATGACCTCCCGTCAGTACTTTGGGGATTGAGGACAACTCCCAATCGGTCGACTAGACGGACTCCATTCTTCCTAGTCTACGGAGCCGAAGCCGTACTCCCGAGTGATTTGCTCCACAACGCACCCCGAGTCGAACTCTTCTCAAAAGAGGAAGAAGATCAGGCTCGGCAAGATGCAGTCGATCTACTGGAAGAAGAAAGAGAGATGGCCTTGATCCGGTCGACCATCTATCAGCAAGACTTGCATCGATTCCACGCCAGAAACGTAAGGGGACGAGCATTTCAAGAAGGTGACCTGGTTCTCCGAGTGGACCAGCAGAAGCCACACAAGCTCGCTCCTACTTGGGAAGGCCCTTTTCGTCATCACCAAAGTGCTCCACAATGTAGCATATCGCCTCTTCAACGTCGAGCACAATAAAGACGAGACACATGCTTGGAACGCGGAACTGCTCCGCCCTTTTTACTATTAAGTGTTTAGACCAATGAGATGTAATAACAAGTACCTTTTAGTTCGATTATCAAGAGACATGACTTTACAGTTTTCTGAATGATTGTTGTTCATTTTCTACATAAGTTACAAAAAACCTACCAAGTGAAGAGTCCGCCTCTCACTCGGGGGCTTAGCTGCAGTCCAATACTCGCCTAAGTTACAAAAATCCTACCGAGTGAAGAGTCCGCCTCTCACTCGGGGGCTTAGCTGCAGTCCAATACTCGCCTAAGTTACAAAAATCCTACCGAGTGAAGAGTCCGCCTCTCACTTGGGGGCTTAGCTGCAGTCCAGTACTCGCCTAAGTTACAAAAATCCTACCGAGTGAAGAGTCCGCCTCTCACTCGGGGGCTTAGCTACAGTCCAGTACTTGCCTAAGTTACAAAAATCCTACCGAGTGAAGAGTCCGCCTCTCACTCGGGGGCTTAGCTGCAGTCCAGTACTCGGCTAAGTTACAAAAATCCTACCGAGTGAAGAGTCCGCCTCTCACTCGGGGGCTTAGCTGCAGTCCAGTGCTCGCCTAAGTTACAAAAATCCTACCGAGTGAAGAGTCCGCTTCTCACTCGGGGGCTTAGCTGCAGTCCAGCACTCTCCTAAGTTACGAAAATCCTACCGAGTGAAGAGTCTGCCTCTCACTCGGGGGCTTAGCTGCAGTCCAGTACTCGCCTAAGTTACAAAATTCCTACCAAACTGTACGGGCGACCGTGACCCCCCTCCCCGGGGCTGCACCGTCAAGAAGAAGGACGAGATTGTGTGAGCAATCTCCCAGCTTGAGGACTTAGCCGCGGTCCAGTACTCGTCTAAGTTTGAAAAATCCTACCGAGTGGTGAGCAACCCTCTCACTCGGAGGGTTAGCTGCAGTCCAGTACTCGCCTAAGTTTGAAAAATCCTACCGATTGGTGAGCAACCCTCTCACTCGGAGGCTTAGCTGCAGTCCAGTACTCGCCTAAGTTTGAAAAATCCTACCGAGTGGTGAGCAACCCTCTCACTCGGAGGCTTAGCTGCAGTCCAGTACTCGCCTAAGTTTTAAAAAATCCTACCGAGTGGTGAGCAACCCTCTCACTCGGAGGCTTAGCTATAGTCCAGTACTCGCCTAAGTTTGAAAAATCCTACCGAGTGGTGAGCAACCCTCTCAGTCGGAGGCTTAGCTGCAGTCCAGTACTCGCCTAAGTTTGAAAAATCCTACAGAGTGGTGAGCAACCCTCTCACTTGGAGGCTTAGCTGCAGTCCAGTAGTCTCCTAAGTTTGAAAAATCCTGTCGAGTGGAGAGCAATCCTCTCGCTCGGAGGCTTAGCTGCAGTCCAGTACTCGCCTAAGTTTGAAAAATCCTACCGAGCAGTGAGCAACCCTCTCACTCGGAGGCTTAGCTGCAGTCCAGTACTCGCCTAAGTTTACCTTCCCGTGTGGAAATCGATGTTTTTACTCAGAGACTTATCAAAGTACAGGTCGACCATGACCCTCACTCCAGAGTTGCACCATCAAGAAGAAGGGCGAGATTGAGCGTGTTGCCTAGGCGAGCCACTTTCAGGAACGTCAAGACCATTGCTGAAAGCCTCGCTGATGAGCTGATCAATGCTACTCAGAGCTTGTCTGACCAGTCGACTAGCTCCCCCCCGGGGGCTACACCATCAAGAAGAAGGACGAGATTGTGCGCCTTGCCGATTGCAGGAACATCAAGACCATGCCTGAATGCATCGCTGATCAGCTGATCAATGCTACTCAGAGCTCGTCCAACCGGTCGACTGGCTCCCCCCCACGGGGGTTACACCGTCAAGAAGAAGGACGAGATTGTGCGCCTTGCTGATGGCAGGAACGTCAAGATCATTGCTGAGTGCCTCGCTGGTGAGCTGATCAATGCTGCTCAAGTCTCGTCCAACTGGTCGACTGCTAATTCTTTTTCAGAAGCAGCGTCGGATAAACAAAAACAAATCCAAAAGAAGAACGAATTTCAATCGAAGAGAAGAGCAACGTGTTCGAGGATAAATCCAAAGGTTCCTAACCGCTGATTAAAGTACTCGGGCATCTGGCCCAGAAGAGTTTTAACAATTACAAAATCACTCGGCATTCCGAGGCAAATAAAAGTGATGCATAATGTTTTTCGGTCACTGGGCGGGGGAAGGACTGGCGAGATCACAGAAACTGTCAAGGTCGATGCTGTCGGCGATACGAGTGGCTGCCTCGAGGAAGGTGTCCATGAACGACTCGAAGGAATGCTCCTTAGTATTCGCTACCTTGAGGACAGCCAGCTTGTCTTCCGTAGCCTCCTTGCAGTGAACTCGAACCAACGACAAGGTGACATCAGCACCACAACAAGCATAGGACTTCTTCCACTCTTGCACTCAGCCGGGAATCTGGTTAAGTCGAGTCATCAGCGTTTCAAGGTCTTGAGAAAGTTCCGCCCGAGGCCAGAGCTCAGCATCCACTCGGGTCATCTCCGCCTTCAGTCGAGCCAGATAAGCGACTGCACCATCCAAGCATGAATCCAACCGCAGCAGGTTCATCGCAACGTCATCTTTCACCAGACAATTGATGGGGTCGAGGCATGTCTCGACCCGCCCAGTTTCAGCTTCAAAGTCCTGACAAAGTTCTGCCCCATCACGAAAAGCAATGAGTCGACAATGCGACAACAAACTTGAGACGACGACAAATTAGCTTCAGTCGAATGATCATACCTTCAAGCTTCAGAACAAGTTTCGTGGCGAGTTTCTCCAGATAGGACTCTAGCTTGTCTGTCTTGGTTCTGAGGCCGCCGACTTCAGTGGTCAGATTTTCCTTGTCCTTCTTCAGCTGCTCGACTTCTCGATTAGCGTTCGAGACGGCAGTCTTCACCTTCGCATTCTCCTCCTCCAATTTTCTGACTGAAGCCAGCTTCCGGTCTGCAAGCTTCATCTTCTCACGCGCTTCCTTCTGAGCAGCCGCCAGATCCAGATTCTTCTTCTCCAAAGCCTCCTTCATCCTCTCTAAAGAAACAACACTCTTCAGACGAGACTGAAGTTGGCGATTTTCACTATGCACATCTGCTTGTGTGAATTCACTCAGTTCAAAGAAATTGAAAAGAAAAGCAGTGGGAAGTGCGAGCTATAAGACAGACCAGACAGTCGAATGATTACCTCCCATGATGGTCGTTTCTTGTTGGGCAGTCTTGAGGTTCTTCTTTTCGAGTTCAAGGTCAAGTTCAACGCTAATGTGTTTCTTCTTCAACTCAGAAAGCCAAGCTCCAAGATCACACAACCTCTGCGGTCAGCAGGAGAGATTTGTCAGACGACAAGTATAAGAGCAAGTGACAATGAAAAGTTACTCTAAGACTACTGCTAAATCAAATATTCAACAATAGTCTCGAGGACTACACCCAGTGGGCGCACTTAGCGTGCCCCCACTGGTTCAGATCAAGACTCAGCAGGGTCTGCCCAGCGTGAGTTCAAAAAAAACAGGAGTACATTCTAAGACCTCAGTCGACTACCAGCAGTCGACTGTGGTCTCGGGTACTACACCCAGTGGGTGCACTTAGCGTGCCCCCACTAGTTCAGACAGTTTATTAAGACTCAACTCGTGTCGAGTGGAGTCGAAGATTTCCTAATCTCTATGCAAAGCAACAACCCAGTGGTTGGTCGGATATAACTCAACATTCAAAAATTCAGTCGGTGTTTGGCTGACCTGAACATTGGTCTGAAGGGCAGTGCTGGCATTGTAAGCCACCTGACTAGCCTCGTGCATCACCTTCACCTGCTCCATGACGAGGTTCACCTGGCGAAGAGCCTCCCTGGCAACACTCGGCGAGTCGTCGAGGGTCTGGTAGGCAGCGAAGAGCGGCTGTTGCAAGGCAGTCGAAGCGGTTACTGGGTTAGACGCGTGGAGTTGCACCAAAGCAGCAGGAGTCGGAGCAGCTGATCCCGATGGACGATCAGTCATCAGGGGGTCGGCAAATGTGAAGTTGGTCCGAACCGGCTCCCCGGAACGTTCGACCACCGCCTCAAGCACCGGCGTCGACTGAGGGACCTGAACTTTGAGTCTCTTCCTGCTCGAACCTCCACTCCTCCTCCTCCTCTCCTGTAGAGGCGCTTCTTCTTCATCATAGGGGAGTACGTCGACATCCTGGGGAACTGCAAAAAGGGCGAAATATCAGAAGTCTAGCCGATTGATGATCCACTCGCCCAAATGAAACCTGGTCGAATGAACTTACCAGCTCAAGAAGTGGCCTCCTCGTCTCCTGGAGCCCTGTCGATGTCCATGTCGGTAGCAGCAGAGGTGGGACTGGAGAGATGCATGATCCAATCGGTCATGACGAAGAGTTCAGTCGGTCTACATAAACACAAGTATTGATACTCACCCCGAAGCCACAGGGACGTCCATCTTGATCCGCGGCAAAGTTTTCCGAGCCTTGGGAAGAGCAACCTTGGGCTTCTTGGCGATCTTTTCCGTGGGCTCTGGAGTCGACGTCCAACCATGCTTCTGAGCGTGGGAACCTGGGGCCACGTTCTTTCCACGCCCGCCTGCCGGGTCATATTGCTGCTTGGATCGACGCTCGGAGCGCGGCGGCGAGTCGACTTCAACCTCCTTGTCCGACTCCTCGCTCTCCTCCTACTCCTCGTCCGAAGACTCCCATTCACTGCTTTCCTCTGCACTGGCCTCTCCCTCCTAGTCCTGCACTAGAGCTTGTTCACCATTGGGCATCGAATGCATCTCAGTGAATAACTGCGAGACAAGTCAGTCGGGTAAGAGTTAGTCGACATCAAATGCAGTCGGAGCGTGAGCATGAAACAGTCGGAACGAAGAGTATACCTTGTCAGGAGGATTGCCATCACCGAACGGAATGACTCGCCTAGATCCTCTGGGTTGTCCTGATTGCCTGTGATGCTCCTCAGCCACAAAGCCACGGTCTTGGACGGCACTTCTTCTGGATGGACTCGAGCGGTGTCGTCCGGCCCAGAATACAACCACATGGGATGATCGCGAGCCTGGAGAGGTTGGATACGTCGACTGAGAAACACCTCCAACAGATCCAGGCCGATGATGCCATCATTAATAAGCTGAACCACTTTCTCCACCAACAACTTTGTCTCCACACTTTCAGCAACAGTCACTTTCAGTAGGGCAGGGGTCTGAACATGGTCGAATGAGAAGTGGGGAAGACCAGTCGACTGGCCTGGAGCAGAGATGTCCTGGTAGTAGAACTAGGTCGACTGCCAGCCTCTAACAGATTCGGGGAGAGTCATGGCAGGGAAGGCACTTCTATGCCTCTTATGGATTCCTAAACCCCCACACATCTAAATGACATGGGTTTTTGAGTCACTCGACTTTCCTTTTTTGACCGACTGGGAGCGAATGGTGAAGATATGTTTGAAAAGGCCCCAGTGCGGTCGACACCCTAAGAAGTTCTCGCACATCGATACGAATGCGGCCAGGTATGTGATAGTGTTGGGAGAAAAGAGGTGGAGTTGCACGCCGAAGAAATTCAAGAATCCCCGGAAGAAGGGGTGCGGAGGAAGTGAGAAACCCCGATCGACGTGGGTGGTAAGTAGAACACACTCACTCGATCGAGGCTGGGGCTCCATCTCCCCCTCCGGCAGCCTGGCCGCTCCCTTGACGATTAGGCCGGAGTCCGCCAGCTCGTCCAGGTCCTCCTGCCGAATCGAACACCGGATCCAATCACCCTGGATCCAGCCCGGTGGCAGCCCCGTGCGCGAAGACGACCCGTGGCTCTTCTTTTTGCCCCTCGCTACCCCCGTCGCCTTCTTTGCGTGCTCTAGCACCACCGTCTTGTCCTTCACCATAGCAGCAGGGCGGCCATGTCGAGAGCGGAGGAGCTGAGAGCGGTGGAGAAATGGAGGAAGAAGAAGGAGGAGCAGGCGTGCACAGTGCAGACGCCTCGGCCCCATCGCTTTATAAAGAGTCGCTTCCGAGTGATTGACGCGTGGGACCAGGCAATCATATCAAATCCCGCAGTAGTCGCGCGCAATGTACGTGGCAAAAAAGGCGGTGCGGAAATTGAGGCATCGCTGTTTTATCCGCTCCGCCCGATTCGGCACTCCCCATCCCACGCGCTTCCCCGAAATTTCGTATCCTGTGAAATCCGGGATAAGCAGCAGCCAATCGCGCCCGAGATCCCGTGTGCTAATACAACACTCGATGCATGATGCCACAAGTTCAATCCATAACTCCCTGAATGGATCAAGGCGGCTGAGTCGACGGCAAAGTGCCAACGTGAGCTCTCCGTTTTGAAGGAAATGCTCACGAAGGCGCAAAACTCAGAACAAGTTCAACTTCAGCCGAACCTGGATCTATTCGGGGGCTACTGACAAGGATACAGACCTGGGGTAGGGTCATAAGCCAGACCTACACGCCCTACCCAAGGTCACTACCCTAGAAGATAAAGAGTCCAAGAGATAGCAGGAAGCCCCCATGCAAAGATGTCGAGTGCTATCCACTCGACAGTTGGATCACTTGGGCATCTTCCCCCTTACTATAACTCGACTATCCAAAGAATCACTCGACCAATTGAAAAACAGGAGTCACTCAGCATTGCAACGGGCAGGCGTTTACCTCGTAGTCTTTCAGGTCATTAATAGCACTTAAGGCTGGCGTTATCAGTAACGCCCTTACTTTATGTACATTAAGCCCCTTGTAATGGGGGATGGCTGAGGCTCTGGCGCACTCTATATAAACCACCCCCTCCTCCGGGACAAGGGTTCGCACCCCCTGTAATATCACAAATATAATCCAATCGACCGCCTCACGGCACCGAGACGTAGGGTTGTTACTTCCACTAAGAAGGGCCTGAACTCGTAAATCCCGTGTGTACACCTTCGCCATAGCTGAGATCTTGCCTCTCCATACCTACCCTCCTTTCTACTGTCAGTCTTAGGACCACGACACTTACTCCAGAAAACAACAAGATGTTCAATAAAAAAGCTCAATGACATTTGACCAAAGACCTGTCGGGCGTGGTGTCTGCCATGTACGGCATCGGGAGGGGGCGGATGGTACCTGACCGCGGAATGATCCTAGGTGGGCTTTGTTCAGGCGCTCGTGTGGGGGGCGCAAACATTCAAGGATGCTTGAGAGATGGCCGAAGAGGTACAATAGAGTAGTGTACAGATGAAAGCAAGGGGGACTAGGGCCAGAGTGGAAGAAAAGTGGACTGGGGTTGTCGGAGTCCTATGTGGAGGTGGTCCGGACTCTCGCGAAGCCACCGCCACAATTTGTTTCTGGTCTGCGGGAAGATAGACAACTGGATGCGTAATCAAAACGATACAGGACTGCGTTGGATGCTAAAATGTGTCTAGACAGCTCGATCCAGAGGTTGCGGGTGGTTTGAGGGTCCACATTAGAAATGCTCTTACAGGCATGGCCGAGGTGGTAGTAGCACATTAGAGACGGTAGCCCATGCTAGTTGGGGCAACAAGGCGCACGCGGTAGTGTAATTAACTGTGGTTGACGATAGCCGACGGTTAGGCAAGACGAAGATGAATGGTGGCAGATGGGCAAAAAAGCAATTCTATCGTGCACGGATCCATCCTCTATGGTTGCTTTGAGATTCATGCTTCATTTTTGTTTACCATTTTTAGAATTTATCATGTTTCAAAGCAATACATTTGCTTTTTCTTCTTATTCCAAAGTGTATATTAATGTCTCATTGTTGTATATTATCGTGTATATTAAAACCGATCCAAAATAAGAGCATTTTTATAGGCACATAATGAAACATGATGATACACACTGAAATGAAAAAAAGAACAAAACATTTTGAAACGAGATATATTATGACAACAACAAATAAAATAACATGAATCTAAAAGGAACCATGGACATTGGATCCATGCATAGATAATCTGTGCAGCACCGTAGATAAACCACTCTCCAGGCAGGAAAATAATGAAGAGTACTATGCAGCAAAACAAAAAGGGAAACGTTTATACCCGGCGCGACGGCTGAACTTTCCGCTGAACGTGCGTTGGCCACTTGATCCAACCGAATCGCGGGTTGGGCACATGTTGCCGCAGGTCATCCCACGGACGCACGCATCCTGCCGCAGGCCAGCCTTGCAGGTTCCACCACCCCACGCCTTTGGCGCCAATGGCCACCCACACAACCGCGCGCCGTCTCGCACCTCCCGTGCTCCATCCCGCACCCCTCTTCCCCAGCAGCACCCTTTTTTGCTGCAACCGGCCTTGGATTTTGTTGGCACCGGCTAAGCTGGGAGCTACAACTGCGTCGGCGACCTCTGCCATGGGCGACGTCCTCCATGGGTGGGCGGGGGGACCAACGATGAAATGCTTCAAGGGGGACAAACCCCTGATGTTGCAACCGGTGTTATGGAAAGCTACAATGATGATGCAAAAAAGCTTCAAATAACGACAATAGATGTTGGAACCGGCGAGTGCCACAATGAAAAGCTTCAATCAGTGCCACAAAAAGCTTCAACTGGCATCAAAAAAAGCTTCAACCGACCTAAAAAAATGTTCAACTGTAGTTGGCTTTTGGTACTAACGGCGAAGTTTCTTGCTACATCCATCAGGCGAAGCTGCGACCTCGCAACGGTAGCGACAATGATTTGCCGCATTTGCTGTCTTTTTTTTGCTACGGGCGGCGATGTTTTTTGCTACATCCATTTCAATGCCGGTGACTGGCTAGCTGGCCGTTGTCGATGCAATTCCGTGTAGGGAGCATCAATGGCGAGGGGCGGCGGCAGAGCTATGACTGGCGCTACACCCATCGCCGCTGAGAGCTGCAACCACTAGGGCAGAACCGGGCTTTAGCGCCAGTTCGTAAGGGCCTTTAGTGCCGGTTCTACAACCGGCACTAAAGAGTGGAGACTAAAGGCCCCCCCTTTACTACCGATTTGTGCCTAAAGTGCCACCACGTGGCACGAGCCAGGCCCAGGTGATCGTAGACCATTAGTACCTGTTGGTAACACCAACCGCTACTAAATGTTTGGGGTGGTCTTGGTTTTATTTTTTATTTTCCATTAATTTCGTTTTTTCCATTTAATTTTTTTTGTTTGCTGGTATTTTACGATACTACAAATTGTACACGTTATGCAGATATATATATAAAAAAAATTCTTGTATGTAGAACCGCATATATATATATATATATATATATATATATATATATATATCATCGAATGTCTCACAACCAACACCATTAATTATTCACACATACACATGTATATATATACAATTTCTCCTACATGTTGCCTTGGTGCCTTCGGAGCAGGATGACAAGTGGTTCATGGGGGCGGTAGCGAGTAATAGTATTCTCCTTTGGGATCTATTACCTGGTCGAGCAAAAATCCCGCTATTTCCTATTGAAGTCCTAGTATGCGGTCCGTTGGTAGGAGCTGCTCCCGCACCTCTCTGAACTGTTAAGAAGGAGATCAATATGCATATGTATTAGTTGTGTGACTAGATATCGATAATGGTGTGAATAGTGTTCTGACAAACGTACCCAGTCCTGTCTTTGAGATCTGCTCCTTTCGGACGCCATCATGCAAATGTTCTTGAAAACATAGAATGCATACAGATCATTCCCCGGCGCCTGCTTCAGGGCCTTTACGAGAATGGAATTGAATCAGATAATGATTAATCAAGCATGATAATTAATTAATGGTATTGAAACAAGAATTAAAGAGATGGTAGCTAGCTAGTACTACTTAATTACTTACCTTTGGTCGATACCAAAACAGTTTTTTTGCCCATTTAATTTGCCTGCAGTCGCCTTGATGAACTTTGCCCAAGCCCTGCCCGCCGACAAAGAAAATTAATAAAGGGGTTATTAAATAGTTCATATCAGGAAATGACGAACTAAATAAGTCGAGATATAGTTAATAATGATTGAAATTACCTGTTGACTATCACCTTCACGGTGGTGTAGTCACTTTCTTCTTTTAGTAGTGAGTCCAGTACTTCAACTTTTCCTTCCTCAACTTTAATGTCTAACAAGATCCAGTGGAAACTACATGCGCACCCGTCTGCATGTCTTAATTAAGCGGGCATGTGCATAACACTAATCAACTACCGTAAACCCTATACACTTAATTATTAACATCTAGCTAGCTAGTAAGCAAAAACATAATTTGTAGTGCAAGACAGTGTGACTCACAGGAAGTTGTAAGGAAGTAGTATATCTTCATTGGTATTGAGGCGCTTGAAGAACTCTAGCATGATTTCCTCTACACTTGCTTGATAAGCTGGAAGATTCCATGTGTACTCAATAATGGTATTTGGGTCAATGAACTCAATGCCATAGCGTCCAGATTTTTTTCATTTCATACATCTTCATCCTGCATATAATACCATAGGAAAGAATATAGTGAGGATAATTACATGTAATGATTGATCAAAATGATCACTACAGCTAGCTTGAGACTTAAATTACAGAAAGAAATCACTTACAGACAATAGCAACTGACGATAGATTTGTCGAGTGCGTCTTGATTGTAGAAATAGTTCTGAATACTCAACGGACAGAGCTTTCTCATGGAAGTAATGCTCCTCCTTGACATTCACCATGAGGGACGCTCGATTGGAAATCTTGGTAATGTTCATGTACCATTGATGCAATTCATACATTCTCGTTGGGAGGTTCTTGACCTTGTCTGGCTCGACCAAAGGTTGACCCCGGACATATTTCCGTTTTATTTCCTCCTCTCTAAGCGGAGGCATGGGCTCAATTTCGAGGAGTTGTCCAACAGTGATCTTGAGCATTTCAGCCTGCATTATATTCTCCTCGGTTATTACCACATCGCCCAACTGGGGAACGTTAATGGTTTGCCCGGAACGTTGGTTTGCCCACAATAATATTGTGCGCGCGTACTCTCATGTGTTGTTGGCACAACAAGGGGGGGATCGATTGCGCCGCCTGTTCTCCCAGCTGGGGAACGGTTTTCCCGCATTTTTTGACAGCTGCTTGTTGGCTCGAGCTCGAGCTTCCTTCCTTCTGTAGCCATGCTCGATGTAGCTTCCTGATTTGGCACTCATAGTCTGAGTCAACAGGCTTGGGAGCTGGTTTTCTTTCCATATGAATAAAGTGGTCAATAACTTTCTCATGCACTTTCTCCCTTGGCGGCGGTGCCGGTTTCGGTCCAAAATGGGCGTCCACTTGGGCCCGCACTATGGCTGTGTTTTGCTCCTCGGTCATGTCGTAAGGCCTCTGAGGAAGAGGAGCGAGGCTTGGACCATATTTATATCGCCTGTCTCTGCCTGTACTTCCTGTACTACCTCGACTCGTACTGCTACGCACCATAGCTGCAGCGTGTCTCTTATGCGATTACTGAGACGGCGAAGACGGCTGACGGGCTGAGTTGGAGCAGGAGGAGTGGCCTGACGCTATGCCGTACTTGAAACAAGAGGAGTGGCCTCACGCGTTCGCGGACTTCGAGGATGTGGCGGACTTTGAGGAGGAGTCGGCTCACGCGTTCGTGGACTTGGAGGAGCGGGAGTCTGCTGACTCGGTGGCGGACTTTGATGAGGAGTTGACTCACGCGTTCGTGGACTTGGAGGAGCGGGAGTCTGCTGACTCGATGGCGGACTTTGAGGAGGAGTCGGCAGACGCGGTGTCGGTGGACTTCGAAAGATGATGCAATCCTTTCTCCATAGGATGATACGATGTATGTCCTCTCCCAGTTTGTGCTCGTCGTCACCTCCAGGAATGTCAAGCGCTAGCCTCGAATATGGGTCCACCACTTCATCAACCAAGACACGAGCATCGCCTCTGGAATCGGGTTGCAATGGAAGGTTACTTCGGGGGTAATTGTAAAAGCAACGGCATCCGCCACCTTCATGGATATGTTCTTCATTTTGGAGTGTAGCTCACAGTTAGTGTTCTCTATGATGTCATCCACAGGGTATGTATCTAGCAGTGTGTCGCCCGAGGCGGAACCAACACTGCTTCTCGGCATGGATGGGACAGTGCTATCCAATGCTGTACGATCATCTGGTTGCTGCTGCCGCTGCTGAGACCCCCTTTCCTGGCTAAGTGAGTTAATTAGTTGCTCCTGCTGCTGGAATTTGAGTGCCAAGTCCGCGTGCCTTGCTTCTAGGCCTTGAAGGCGTTCTGTGTCCTGCTTCCTCTGCTCCTCCTCCAGCTTCCTGTTCTTCTCCTCCTCCATCTTCTTTCTTGCACGGCTTCTGTAGTCGGTGTTCCAGTCAGAAAAGCCCTCATACCAGGGAATAACGCCCTTGCCTCGTGTTCTTCCCGGGTGTTCAGGATTTTCCAGGGCGCGCGTAAGTTCGTCATTCTCTCTGTTGGGCATGAACACCCCATTTCGAGCATCTTCTATTGCATCAAGTATCTTTTGTTTGGCTCCTTTTAGAATTGCCTTCTTCGAAACCAGGCCTGTCTTCGGGTCCAACGCCCCCCATGCGCATAGAACCAAGTTCTGCACCTGGGGGGCAGCTCCTAGTAACCGGAGTGACCCCTGCATCCTCCATCTCTTGCTCAGACTTATCCCACTTAGGCATTCCCACCATGTAGCCACCTGGACCCAGCCTATGGAACTACGTCGTTTTTGTGGGATTGGCCTTGTTTTTCTTGACCGTTCACATTGCTTCTCCAATGTTCCAATGAATTCTGGAGTCTTCCCTTCTGCAGCGAGGTAGTTGGCCCATACAGTTTTCTTGTGGGTGTTGAATGCAATTGCCATCTTCTTAAGAGCAGGGGTCTTGACTTTCTCCACATCCGCATTAGTGAAATAATATGGTAGGGCGAAATGTTCCATCAGAGATTCCCAAAGAGGTTTTTTTGCTCTGTCATCGACCCAAGAAACATCTGAACGTTTAGTTTTGTTGGGGAACATAGTAATTTCAAAATATTTCCTACGCACACGCAAGATCATGGTGATGGATAGCAATGAGAGTGGAGAGTGTGTCCACGTACCCTCGTAGACCAAAAGCGGAAGCGTTATAACAACGCGGTTGATGTAGTCGTACGTCTTCACGGACCGACCGATCAAGCACCGAAACTACAGCACCTCCGAGTTCTAGCACACGTTCAGCTCGATGACGATCCCCGGACTCCGATCCAGCAAAGTGTCGGGGAAGAGTTCCGTCAGCACGACGGCGTGGTGACGATCTTGATGTTCTACCGTTGCAGGCCTTCGCCTAAGCACCACTACAATATTATCGAGGACTATGGTGGAGGGGGGCACTGCACATGGCTAAGAGATCTCAAGGATCAATTGTTGTGTTTCTAGGGGTGCCCCCCACCCCCGTATATAAAGGAGCAAGGGGGGTGCGGCCGGCCAGGAGGAGGGCGCGCCAGGAGGAGTCCTACTCCCATCGGGAGTAGGACTCCCCCCTTTTCCATGTTGGACTAGGACTTGGGGGGGAAGGAGAGAGAGGGGAAAGGAAAGGGGGGCGTCGCCCCCCTCCTTGTCCAATTCGGACTGGGGGGAGGGGCGCGCGGCTGCCCCTTGGCCTCCTCTCCTCTTCCTCCACTAGGCCCATTAAGTTACCGGGGGGTTCCGGTAACCTCCCGGTACTCCGGTAAAATGCCGATTTCACCCGGAACACTTCCGATGTCCAAACATAGGCTTCCAATATATCAATCTTCATGTCTCAACCATTTCGAGACTCCTCCTCATGCCGTGATCACATCCGGGACTCCGAACAACCTTCGGTACATCAAAACATATAAACTCATAATGAAACTGTCATCGTATCTTTAAACGTGCGGACCCTACGGGTTCGAGAAGAATGTAGACATGACCGAGACACGTCTCTTGTCAATAACCAATAGCGGAACCTGGATGCTCATATTGGCTCCCACATATTCTACGAAGATCTTTATCGGTCAGACTGCATAACAACATACGTTGTTCCCTTTGTCATCGGTATGTTACTTGCCCGAGATTCGATCGTAGGTATCTCAATACCTAGTTCAATCTTGTTACTGGCAAGTCTCTTTACTCGTTCCGTAATACATCATCTCACAACTAACTCATTAGTTGCAATGCCTGCAAGGCTTAAGTGATGTGCATTACCGAGAGGGCCCAGAGATACCTCTCCGACAATCGGAGTGACAAATCCTAATCTCGAAATACCCCAACCCAACATGTACCTTTGGAGACACCTGTAGAGCTCCTTTATAATCACTAAGTTACATTGTGACGTTTGGTAGCACGCAAAGTGCTCCTCTGGTAAACGGGAGTTGCATAAGCTCATAGTCATAGGAACATGTATAAGTCATGAAGAAAGCAATAGCAATATACTAAATGATCGTGTGCTAAGCTAACGGAATGGGTCATGTCAATCACATCATTGTCCTAATGATGTGATCCCGTTAATCAAATGACAACACATGTCTATGGTTAGGAAACATAACCATCTTTGATCAACAAGCTAGTCAAGTAGAGGCATACTAGTGACACTTTGTTTGTCTATGTATTCACACATGTATTATGTTTCCGGTTAATACAATTCTAGCATGAATAATAAACATTTATCATGATATAAGGAAATAAATAATAACTTTATTATTGCCTCTAGGGCATATTTCCTTCAGTCTCCCACTTGCACTAGAGTCAATAGTCTAGATTACACTGTAATGATTCTAACACCCATGGAGCCTTGGTGCTGATCATGTTTTGCTCGTGGAAGAGGCTTATTCAACGGGTCTGCTACATTCAGATCTGTATGTATCTTGCAAATTTCTATGTCTCCCACTTGGACTAAATCCCGAATGGAATTGAAGCATCTCTTGACGTGCTTGGTTCTTTTGTGAAATCTGGATTCCTTCGCCAAAGCAATTGCACCAGTATTGTCACAAAAGATTTTCATTGGACCCGATGCACTAGGTATGACACCTAGATCGGATATGAACTCCTTCATCTAGACACCTTCGTTTGCTGCTTCCGAAGCAGCTATGTACTCCGCTTCACATGTAGATCCCGCCACAACGCTTTGTTTAGAACTGCACCAACTGATAGGCCCACCGTTCAATGTAAACACGTATCCGGTTTGCGATTTAGAATTGTCTGGATCAGTGTCAAAGCTTGCATCAACCCAACCATTTACGATGAGCTCTTTGTCACCTCCATAAATGAGAAACATATCCTTAGTCCTTTTCAGGTATTTCAGGATGTTCTTGACTGTTGTCCAGTGATCCACTCCTGGATTACTTTGGTACCTCCCTGCTAAACTTATAGCAAGGCACACATTAGGTCTGGTACACAGCATTGCATACATGATAGATCCTATGGCTGAAGCATAGGGAACTTCTTTCATCTTTTCTCTATCTTCTGTAGTGGTCGGGCATTGAGTCTTACTCAACTTCACACCTTGTAACACAGGCAAGAACCCTTTCTTTGCTTGATCCATTTTGAACTTCTTCAAAACTTTGTCAAGGTATGTGCTTTGTGAAAGTCCAATTAAGCGCCTTGATCTATCTCTATAGATCTTAATGCCCAATATGTAAGTAGCTTCACCGAGGTCTTTCATTGAAAAACTCTTATTCAAGTATGCTTTTATGCTATCCAGAAATTCTATATCATTTCCGATCAGCAATATGTCATCTACATATAGTATCAGAAATGCTACAGAGCTCCCGCTCACTTTCTTGTAAATACATGCTTCTTCAAAAGCCTGTATAAAACCAAATGCTTTGATCACACTATCAAAGCATTTATTCCAACTCCGAGAGGCTTGCACCAGTCCATAAATGGATCGCTAGAGCTTGCACACTTTGTTAGCTCACTTTGGATCGACAAAACTTTCCGGTTGCATCATATACAACTCTTCTACCAGAAAACCATTCAGGAATGCAGTTTTGACATCCATCTTCAATATTTCATAATCATAAAATGCGGCAATTGCTAACATGATTAGGACAGACTTAAGCATCACTACGGGTGAGAAGGTCTCATCGTAGTCAAACCCTTGAACTTGTTGAAAACCTTTCATGACAAGTCAAGCTTTGTAGACAGTAACATTACCGTCAGCGTCAGTATTATTCTTGAAGATCCATTTATTTTCAATTGCTTGCCGATCATCGGGCAAGTCAACCAAAGTCCACACTTTGTTCTCATACATGGATCCCATCTCAGATTTCATGGCCTCAAGCCATTTTGCGGAATCTAGGCACACCATTGCTTCTTCATAGTTCGTAGGTTCATCATGGTCTAGTAACACGACTTCTAGAACAGGATTACCGTACCACTCTGGTGCGTATCTTACTCTGGTTGATCTACGAGGTTCAGTAACAACTTGATCTGAAGTTTCATGATCATCATCATTATCTTCCTCACTAATTGGTGTAGGTGTGACAGAAACCTATTTCTGCGATATACTAATTTCCAATTGGTACAGTTACCTCATCTACTTTCCTCCCACTCACTTCTTTCGAGAGAAACTCCTTCTCCAGAAAGTTTCCAAATTTAGCGACAAACGTCTTGCCTTCGGATCTGTGATAGAAGGTGTACCCAATAGTCTCCTTTGGGTATCCTATGAAGACACATTTCTCCAATTTGGGTTCGAGCTTATTAGGTTGAAGCTTTTTCACATAAGCATCGCAGCCCCAAACTTTCAGAAACGACAACTTTGGTTTCTTGCCAAACCACAGTTCATAAGGCGTCGTCTCAACGGATTTTGATGGTGCCCTATTTAACGTGAATGCGTCCGTCTCTAAAGCATAACCCCAAAATGACAGCGGTAAATCTATAAGAGACATCATAGATCGCACCATATCTAGTAAAGTACGATTACGACGTTCGGACACCCCATTACGTTGTGGTGTTCCGGGTGGCGTTAGTTGCGAAACTCTACCACATTGTTTCAAATGTGGACCAAACTCGTAACTCAAATATTGTCCTCCACGACCAGATCGTAGAAACTTTATTTTCTTGTTACGATGGTTTTCAAATGTTTCAGACTTATGCTTCATTAAGTAGATATACCCATATCTGCTCAAATCATCTGTGAAGGTGAGAAAATGACGATATCCGCCACGAGCCTCAACAATCATCGGACCACATACATCTGTATGTATGATCTCCAATAAATCAGTTGCCCTCTCCATAGTACCGGAGAACGGTGTTTTAGTCATCTTGCCCATGAGGCACGGTTCACAAGTACCAAGTGATTCATAATCAAGTGGTTCCAAAAGTCCATCAGTATGGAGTTTCTTCATGCGCTTTACACCGATATGACCTAAACGGCAGTGCCACAAATAAGTTGCACTATCATTATCAACTCTGCATCTTTTGGCTTCAACATTATGAATATGTGTATCATTACTATCGAGATTCAATAAAAATAGACCACTCTTCAAGGGTGCATGACCATAAAGGATATTACTCATATAAATAGAACAACCATTATTCTCTGATTTAAATGAATAACCGTCTCGCATCAAACAAGATGCAGATATAATGTTCATGCTCAACGCTGGCACCAAATAACAATTATTTAGGTCTAAAACTAATCCCGAAGGTAGATGTAGAGGTAGCATGCCGACCGCGATCACATCGACTTTGGAACCATTTCCCATGCGCATCATCACCTCGTCATTAGCTAATCTTCGCTTAATCCGTAGTCCCTGTTTCGAGTTGCAAATATTAGCAACAGAACCAGTATCAAATACCCAGGTGCTACTGCGAGCATTAGTAAGGTACACATCAATAACATATATATCACATATACCTTTGTTCACCTTGACATCCTTCTTATCCGCCAAATACTTGGGGCAGTTCCGCTTCCAGTGACCAGTCTGCTTGCAGTAGAAGCACTCAGTTTCAGGCTTAGGTCCAGACTTGGGTTCCTTCTCCTGAGCAGCAACTTGTTTGATGTTCTTCTTGAAGTTTCCCTTCTTCTTCCCTTTGCCCTTTTTCTTGAAAGTAGTGGTCTTTTTAACCATCAACACTTGATGCTCCTTCTTGATTTCTACCTCCGCGGCTTTTAGCATAGCGAAGAGCTCGGGAATAGTATTTTCCATCCCTTGCATATTATAGTTCATCACAAAGCTCTTGTAGCTTGGTGGCAGTGATTGGAGAATTCTGTCAATGACGCTATCATCTGGAAGATTAACTCCCAGTTGAATCAAGTGATTATTATACCCAGACATTTTGAGTATATGCTCATTGACAGAACTGTTCTCCTCCATCTTGCAGCTGTAGAACTTATTGGGGACTTCATATCTCTCAATCCGGGCATTTGCTTGAAATATTAACTTCAACTCCTGGAACATCTCATATGCTCCATGACGTTCAAAACGTCGTTGAAGACCCGGATATAAGCCATAAAGCATGGCACACTGAACTATCGAGTAGTCATCAGCTTTACTCGGCCGGACGTCCATAACATCTGGTGTTGCTCCAGCAGCAGGCCTGGCACCCAGCGGTGCTTCCCGGACGTAATTCTTCTGTGCAGCAATGAGGATAATCCTCAAGTTACGGACCCAGTCCGTTTAATAGCTACCATCATCTTTCAACTTTGCTTTCTCAAGGAACGCATTAAAATTCAACGGAACAACAGCACGGGCCATCTATCTACAATTAACATAGACAAGCAAGATACTATCAGGTACTAAGTTCATGATACATTTAAGTTCAATTAATCATATTACTAAAGAACTCCCACTTAGATAGACATCCCTCTAATCCTCTAAGTGATTACGTGATCCATATCAACTACACCATGTCCGATCATCACGTGAGATGGAGTAGTTTCAACGGTGAACATCAATATGTTGATCATATCTACTATATGATTCACGCTCGACCTTTCGGTCTCCGTGTTCCGAGGCCATATCTGTTATATGCTAGGCTCGTCAACTTTAACCTGAATATTCCGTGTGTGCAACTGTTTTGCACCCGTTGTATTTGAAGGTAGAGCCTATCACACCCGATCATCACGGGGTGTCTCAGCACGAAGAACTTTCGCAACGGTGCATACTCAGGGAGATCTCTTTTACTATGATAATTTAGTGAGGGACCATCATATAATGCTACCGTCAATCAAAGCAAGATAAGATGCATAAAAGATAAACATCACATGCAATCAATATAAGTGATATGATATGGCCATCATCATCTTGTGCTTGTGATCTCCATCTTCGAAGCACCGTCATGATCACCATTGTCACCGGCGCAACACCTTGATCTCCATCGTAGCATCGTTGTCGTCTCGCCAATCTTATGCTTCTACGACTATCGCTACCGCTTAGTGATAAAGTAAAGCATTACAGGGCGATTGCATTGCATACAATAAAGCGACAACCATATGGCTCTTGCCAGTTGCCGATAACTCGGTTACAAAACATGATCATCTCATACAATAAAATTTAGCATCATGTCTTGACCATATCACATCACAACATGCCCTGCAAAAACAAGTTAGACGTCCTCTACTTTGTTGTTGCAAATTTTACGTGGCTGCTACGAGCTGAGCAAGAACTGTTCTTACCTACGCATCAAAACCACAATGATAGTTTGTCAAGTTGGTGCTGTATTAACCTTCACAAGGACAGGGCGTAGCCACACTCGGTTCAACTAAAGTGAGAGAGAAAGACACCCGTCGGTCACCTTTAAGCAACTAGTGCTCGTGGCGGTGAAACCAGTCTCGCGTAAGCGTACGCGTAATGTCGGTCCGGGCCGCTTCATCTCACAATACCGCTAGACCAAAGTATGACATGCTGGTAAGCAGTATGACTTATATCACCCACAACTCACTTGTGTTCTACTCGGGCATATGAAATTTACGCATAAAACCTGGCTCTGATACCACTGTTGGGGAACATAGTAATTTCAAAAAAATTCCTACGCACACGCACGATCATGGTGATGCATAACAACGAGAGGGAGAGTGTGTCCACGTACCCTCGGAGACCGAAAGCAGAAGGGTTATAACAACGCGGTTGATGTAGTCGTACGTCTTCACGACCCGATCGATCAAGCACCAAAACTACGGCACCTCCGAGTTCTAGCACACGTTCAGCTCGATGACGATCCCCGGACTCCGATCCAGCAAAGTGTCGGGGAAGAGTTCCGTCAGCACGACAGCGTGGTGACGATCTTGATGTTCTACCGTCGCAGGACTTCGCCTAAGCACCGCTACAATACTATCGAGGACTATGGTGGAGGGGGGCACCGCACACGGCTAAGAGATCTCAAGGATCAATTGTTGTGTTTCTGGGGTGCCCCCCGCCCCGTATATAAAGGAGCAAGGGGGGGATGCGGCCGTCTAGGAGGAGGGCGTGCCAGGAGGAGTCCTACTCCCACCAGGAGTAGGACTCCCCCCTTTTCCATGTTGGATTACGACTTGGGGGGAAGGAGAGAGAGGGGAAAGGAAAGGGGGGGGCGCCCGCCCCCCGCTCCTTGTCCAATTCGGACTTGGGGGGGAGGGGCGCGCGGCTGCCCCTTGGCCTCCTCTCCTCTTCCTCCACTAGGCCCATTAAGGCCCATTAAATTACCGGGGGGTTCCGGTAACCTCCCGGTACTCCGGTAAAATGCCGATTTCACCCGAAACACTTCCGATGTCAAAACATAGGCTTCCAATATATCAATCTTTATGTCTCGACCATTTCGAGACTCCTCGTCATTTCCGTGATCACATCCAGGACTCTGAACAACCTTCGGTACATCAAAACATATAAACTCATAATGAAACTGTCATCGTAACTTTCAGCATGCGGACCCTACGGGTTCGAGAACAATGTAGACATGACCGAGACACGTCTCTGGTCAATAACCAATAGCGGAACCTGGATGCTCATATTGGCTCCCACATATTCTACGAAGATCTTTATCGGTCAGACCGCATAACAACATACGTTGTTCCCTTTGTCATCGGTATGTTACTTGCCCGAGATTCGATCGTCGGTATCTCAATACCTAGTTCAATCTTGTTACCGGCAAGTCTGTTTACTCATTCCGTAATACATCATCTCACAACTAACTCATTAGTTGCAATGCCTGCAAGGCTTAAGTGATGTGCATTACCGAGAGGGCCCAGAGATACCTCTCCGACAATCGGAGTGACAAATCCTAATCTCGAAATACCCCAACCCAACATGTACCTTTGGAGACACCTGTAGAGCTCCTTTATAATCACTAAGTTACATTGTGACGTTTGGTAGCACGCAAAGTGCTCCTCTAGTAAACGGGAGTTGCATAAGCTCATAGTCATAGGAACATGTATAAGTCATGAAGAAAGCAATAGCAATATATTAAATTATCGTGTGCTAAGCTAACGGAATGGGTCATGTCAATCACATCATTCTCATAATGATGTGATCCCGTTAATCAAATGACAACACATGTCTATGGTTAGGAAACATAACCATCTTTGATCAACAAGCTAGTCAAGTAGAGGCATACTAGTGACACTCTGTTTGTCTATGTATTCACACATGTATTATGTTTCCGGTTAATACAATTCTAGCACGAATAATAAACATTTATCATGATATAAGGAAATAAATAATAACTTTATTATTGCCTCTAGGGCATATTTCCTTGAAGTTTTTGGCTCTTTCCATTCTTGAATGGAGATCGGGAGTTGGTCCTTCACAAGAACTCTGCACTGACGAGTCCACTTGTGTGCAATGTGCTTAGGCGTGAGGGGTTCGCCACTAGCTTTGATGGAGTCGATGTTGTACTTTACACGCTCCTTCAACTTTTTGCCTAGGCCTCGCTTTGTCCTGCTGTCTGTAGAAGCAGATTTGCTTGATCTGGATGGCTGAAAGAAGAAAGATCGATTTGTTAATATATCTTCAAATAAAAGAAACTATGATGATCACCAGATGCCTACTTATATAAATATACCTCACCGGTAGTCTTTGTTATTTGAAGATCGACATTATTGTCTATGTTATCATAAACATTAGATGTGTCATCATAATCATAATCATAGTTCATGACTTCATCAGCTCGGTCGTCGAGATCGAATATCTTATCATCACCCTCTCCGGTATTGTTCAGAAATTGGGAGCCGTCATCTACTTCATTCAGATCATCTAGCATGCGTGGGCTGCGTATGATCTCAAACAATTCCTCTTCTCTCTCTCTCTGCTGGTATTGTCCGCCATAGCTTTCACTTAACTAATACAGAAGATACATAAAACAATTTAGTATTCAAATTACAATGCATGGATGCAATCAATAAGGAGAAACTGAATCATATAGTACATAATATGCATCGTCTCGATTAATATATAATCTCGAATACATCTTCTCGAATATTATATATCGAATACATCACTGGCTAGGTACCTAATAAAGATCGAATACTACAGAAGAATCTAGGCCACTCGCGGTTCCTGGGGCGTGGGCGGTGGCCACCCAAAGAGAAGGAACCATCACAGGATCATAGCTTGGGTGAGATCCCTTAAGAACCTGCCAGGTATTGGAGAACCTGACGTCCATAGCAACCATGTAGCAATGGATGTGCTCGTCCTCCTCCCTGACACGGTGACGCACCACCTCCGGAGGGGTCGGCTCCCTCTGCACCGAATGTGGCCCACGCGAACGCCACCAAAGGAAATCAGGGTCGACGACGGGGCCCGAGGCAGGGTTCCTCACCAAGCGGCGCGCCCCTCCAAGTAGCACCTCCCAGTGCCAGCCCGGCGGAGCCCAATCCCGGACACGGGTCCTCTGAAGCAGGACGTCGTCGTGAACGGGTCAACGGCGAGGATGCGGGCCGGGCATCGTCGAGAACAAATACTATGTGCCCGCAAAAAGTAACATTTTTGAAATGATTGGATTGTGATAACTAAAATTCTATATGCAAATTCTAACAATTTGACATTAATTAATCTAATTCATCTAACTAAAACTAATTCTAAAATTTCTAACATTTCCATTTATATAACAAACATTTCTATAACATTTCTAATATTTCTATAACTAAAAAATAGAAAAATTGCTAACATTTCTATAAATATTTCTATAACTAAAAAACAGAAAACATTTATAACATTTCTATATAACTAACATTTCTATAACATTTCTAATATTTCTATAACTAAAAAACAGAAAAAATTTCTAACATTTCTATATAACTAACATTTCTAATATTTCTATAACTAAAAAACAGAAAAAAATCCTAACATTTCTATAGATATTTCTATAACTAAAAACAGGAAAATTTCTATAACTAAAATACTAATTAATGTGTGTGTGTGGACATGGCGGCCGGGCCAGGAGCTCACCGGCGAGGCGCAGCGACGGGGGGCGGCGACAGGGACGGAGACAGGCGGTGACAAGGACGATGGGGACGGGGCGGCGACGACGGGGACGGGGACGGGCCGGGTGGGGAAGACGGGACGACGGGGTGGGGCAGGGCGTAGCGACGGGGCGGGGCATGGTGACGGGGATGACAGGGATGGGGATGGCCGGGGCGGCGATGGCGACGGGGGCGGCGACAAGGGGCGGCGCCGACGGGGCAGAGGAGAAAGAAGCCGAGGGAGGAGATGAAAAACTGAAATTTTTCATAAGTGTTGTATATATAGGAGGCACCTTTAGTACTGGTTGGAGCCGCCAACCGGTACTAAAGGTCTGTTTTGGCCAGGCCAAGCGGCGGGAAGCGCCCCCCCCCTTTAGTACCGGGTGGTGGCTCCAACCGGTACTAAAGACCCCCCCTTAGTACCGGTTGATGCCATGACCCGGTACTAAAGGTGTGTGCTGGTGCAGGTTCGATGCGGCAAGTTTAGTCCCACCTCGCTAGCCGAGGGGCGTCCGCACTAGTTTATAAGCCTAGTGAGGTATCTCTCTCGAGCTCCTCTCCAAAGCAGGCCTACTGGGCCTACCTGTTCTATGCTGCCATGTGGGCTTATTGGGCCTTTGCGGGCCTGCGTCCTGGCCCAACAACACGTTGGGTTTCCAATCATATGCAGGCCGCTCTGGCCCAATATGCGGGCTTTTTTATTTTCTTATTTTTTTTGCTTTATTTATTTTTGTTTTATTTATTTTTTAGTTGTTTTTTGATGTATTTAGAGTTTCTTTGTGAATATTTTTGCGTTAGGTACAAAAAATTATGAACTTTCTCTTATTGCTGGTATTTTTCAAATTTGAATAGTTTAAATTTTGAATTATTTGAAATTTGTGTGAATCACTAGTTTGTGAATAACTTAACTTTGGAAATAGATTTTTCAGTGATTCTTTTTTCTTATGTTTAATATTTGTGTGTTTTATCATTATATTCAATTTGGTAATGCTTAAGTTATTTAAAAAATGAAATGCCTTTGTAACAGATGAGTTTTCGTCCGAAACCCTGATACTTTGAAAGAGATTGTCCATTTTGTACACGAAGTGCATCCAGTTTTTGCGTTAACCCTCTCTAATTTTTTGCACATGCTTGCGGGTGAAATTATGATACCATGCCAACTTTCAACCTTTTTGAGTTCATTTGAAATGCTTTTCAATTTCAGGGTCATTTAGCGTTTCAAGTGCATGACAGAATTTGTTTGCACATAAAATTTCTTCGCATTTCAAATGCCAAAACACATAACTACCCTAACTATTACAGAGATTCCCTGGGTGTGAAACACAGAAGAAAGTGATGATAGTGAAGCCGATCACATCCCAGATCTTTGGGTGTGAAAGTTTTTCTTCGCATGTGTCCCTTTGCGTCATAGCCATGGACAATCTTCATCATTTAACTGGATGCTCGGGTCAATATTCACTTTGAATGGAGCAATTTCATCAAACTTTTCATAATCTTCTGACATGTCTGTCTTGTCATCCACTCCGACGATGTTTCTTTTCCCTAAAAGAACTATGTGGCACTTTGGCTCATCGTATTATCCATTCGCTTCCTTATCTTTTCTTTTTCTCGGCCTGGTAGACATGTCTTTCACATAAAAAACCTGCGCCACATCATTGGCTAGGTCGAATGGTTCATCTGCATACGCAAGATTGTTGAGATCCACTGTTGTCATTCCGTACTGCGGGTCTTCCGTTACCCCGCCTCGTGTCATATTGACCCATTTGCACCGAAACAAAGGGACCTTCAAACCACCTCCATTGTTAAGTTCTCATATGTCCTCTATGTAACCATAATATGTTTCCTTTCCCGTGTTGGTTGTTGCATCAAAGCGGACACCACTGTTTTGGTTGGTGCTCTTCTTATCTTGGGTGATCGTGTAAAATGTATTCCCATTTATCTCGTACCCTTTGAAAGTCATTATATTAGAAGATGGTAACTGGGACAGCGAGTACAGGTCATCTTCAATATCGCCATCATGCATGGCATGTTTCTGCAACCAACCGGCGAAAGTCCTTGTTTCTTAATGTGTAATCCAGTCGTCAGACTGCTCCGGGTGTTTGGAGTGTAGAAAATTCTTGTGTTCCTCCATATACGGAGCCACCAAGGCGGAATTCTGTAGAACTGTGTAGTGTGCTTTAGTGCGAGAATGCTCGTCCATACATATTATTTGATCCCCTCCTAGCGTGCCTTTTCCATCCAGTCTGCCCTTATGCCGTGATTCAGGAACACCAGTCGGCTTAAGGTCAAGAATAAAGTCAATATAAAACTCAATGACCTCCTCACTTTAATGGCCCTTCGAGATGCTTCCTTCTGGCCTAGCACGGTTATGAACATATTTCTTCAAGACTCCCATGAACCTCTCAAAGGGGAACATATTGTGTAGAAATACAGGACCCAAAATGTTAATCTCTTTGCAAAGGTGCACTAGGACGTGCATCATGTTGTTGAAGAAGGATGGTGGGAACACCAACTCGAAACTGATATTTATTATTCCCTTTATATTCGACGAGAAGCCAGACGGTACCTTCATACTGAGTAGGCATTCAAAGAAGATTTCCTTCTCTTCTTTGGTAAGAGCATAGCTTGCCTGACCCTGATGTATGTCGTCTTTTTCATCCATACGTTGCTGGTCCTCCCGTGCCTCTAGCCTGACCCTAGAGGGCAGACAACCTTCTTTGCTTCATACATACCCTCAAGCAATTCATTGTCCCTTGGAAGCATATTCTTTATCATTACGAGCAACTTTCCAAATCCCTTGTCAGATACACCATTCTCTGCCTTCCATTACAACATTCCAGTGTGGTGCCCAACTTTTTTTTGTCAGCTTCGCAATTCGGGTAGAACAATTTCTTGTGACCCTCTAACATGCGCTGCAACTTCTTCTTCTCCAAATCACTTGCGTAGTTTCTCTTTGCATCGGCAATGGCCCGACCTAGATCATCAGCAGGCTCATCTGATGCCTCTTCTTCAGCTTCTTCCCGCATTGCCGGCAAAGCTTCTTCCCCCATTGTTGTATCATCGTATTCAGGGAACCCATGGCCAGGATAGCTGTTGTCGTCCTCTTCTTCTTCATTGTCTTCCATCATAACCCCTCTTTCTCCGTGCTTGGTCCAAACGTTATAGTGGGGCATGAAGCTGGACCCAAATAGGTGGACGTGAATGGTTCTTGACGTTGAGTAATTGTGACCATTCTTACAGCCAGCACATGGACAAGGCATAAAACCATCCGCCCGCTTGTTTGCCTCTACGGCAAGCAGAAAAGTATGCACGCCATTAATGAACTCGAGAGAGCATCGGTCATCATACATCCATTGTCAGCTCATCTTCATTACACAACACCAAAATGACCAAATCAATACAAGTTCATACATAAAGTTCATACATATATATATAGTTCATACAACACTTAAATGCAACAAACAAATAACTCTCTAGCTAAACCATTTAAATGCAACAACAAATGCGATCAAGATTGCAACTAAGGTAACAATTGATCCAACAGCATAATGATACCAAGCCTCACTATCAATGGCATATTTTCTAATCTTTCTAATCTTCAAGTGCATTTTCTCCATCTTGATCTTGTGATCATCGACGACATCGGCAACATGCAACTCCAATTCCATCTTCTCCCCCTCAATTCTTTTCAATTTTTCTTTCAAATACTCGTTTTCTCTTTCAACTAAATTTAACCTCTCGACAATAGGGTCGGTTGGAATTTCCGGTTCACATACCTCCTAGATAAAAATATCCATGTCAACTTGATGGGCATAATTTGTCATAAACACGAAATGCAACAACTAGTTTTAAAAGAGAATATACCACATCCGAATCATAACAAGGACGAGGGCCGACGGGGACGGGGACGGATATCAAAACCATTGCACTATGTATAACAAACAACATACGGGTAAGATAATTATACGAGTAACTATATATCCAAATCACACGAAAATCAATTTGGTAATGTAAAACATTCATGAACAAGAGCCTCAGCACAAGGTGGTGCCAGCGACGGGACGGTGCGGGTGATCGACGGTGGTTACGACGGAGATTTAGATGGCACTAAGTAAACCACACCTACATATGCAAACTAAGTGTTATTTTTGACCTGAAATTGCATATAAATCAAATACTAGCACATATAATTCCTCCCAAATTACTAAAATCACAAATTAATCACTATACAAAGCATTGCAAGAGCTAATCTAGCAATGAGTAATGAAAGGACAAAGTTGCTAACCTTTGTGATCATTTGAATGGATGGGGGCCTTCAAATCTTGACAAATTTTGGGCAAAATGTGTGATGAGCTCGAGGAAGAGGGGAAGAACAGAGGAGGAGAGGGGAAAGGGGAAGAACAGAGCGAGCTCGGGTGGGCGAAGGGTTTATGTGGGACGACCTTTAGTACCGGTTCGTAACACAAACCGGTACTAAAGGTGCTGGAGGGGCCCCAGACTGACAACATCCTGCTGTTGGGGATCATTACAGAAATTTAAAAAAATCTATGTATCACCAAGATCAATCTATGGAGTAACTAGCAACGAGAGAGAGAGGAGTGCATCTTCATACCCTCGAAGATCACGAGACGGAAGCATTACAAGAACGCGGATCAAGGAGTCGTACTCGAAGCGATTCAGATCGCGGTGGATTCCGATCTTAGCGCCGAACAACGGCACCTCCGCGGTCAACACACGTGCAGCCCGGTGACGTCTCCCGTGCCTTGATCCAGCAAGGAGGAGGGAGAGGTTGAGGAAGAAGGCTCCAACAGCAGCACGACGGCGTGGTGGTGATGGAGTGGCAGTACTCCGGCAGGGCTTCGCCAAGCTCTTTCAGAGAAGGAGAGGTGTTGGGGAGGGGAGAGGCTGTGCCTTGGATGTGGTGCTGCAGCCCTCCCCTCGCCCCTCTATTTATAGGAGAAGGGGGAAGGGGGGCCGACCCCCTCTAGATGAGATCTAGAGGGGGGGTGACCAAGGGGGTTGCCCCCCAAGCAAGGGGGTTGCCCCCTTTAGGGTTTCCCCCCCAACCCTAGGCGCATGGGCCCAAGGGGGGTGGTGCCCAGCCCTCCAAGGGCTGGTTCCCTTCCCTCTACATCCCATAAGGCCCTCCGGGAGAGGTGGCCCCTCCCGGTGGAACCCCGGAACCCCTCCGGTGGCCCTGGTACAATACCGGTATGCCCCCGAACATTTCCGGTGACCGTATGACAACTTCCCATATATAAATCTTCACCTCCGGACCATTCCGGAACTCCTCGTGACGTCCGGGATCTCATCCGGGACTCCGAACAACATTCGGTATTCACATACAAGTCTTCCTAATAACCCTAGCGTCATCGAACCTTAAGTGTGAAGACCCTACGGGTTCGGGAATCACGCACACATGACCGAGACAGCTCTCCGGCCAATAACCAACAGCGGGATCTGGATACCCATGTTGGCTCCCACATGTTCCACGATGATCTCATCGGATGAACCACGATGTCGAGGATTCAAGTAATCCCGTATGCAATTCCCTTTGTCAATCGGTACATTACTTGCCCGAGATTCAATCGTCGGTATCCCAATACCTCGTTCAATCTCGTTACCAGCAAGTCACTTTACTCGTTCCATAATGCATGATCCTGTGACCAACCACTTGGTCACATTGAGCTCATTATGATGATGCATTACCGAGTGGGCCCAGAGATACCTCTCTGTCATACGGAGTGACAAATCCCAGTCTCGATTCGTGCCAACCCAACAGACACTTTCGGAGATACATGTAGAGCACCTTTATAGTCACCCAGTTACGTTGTGACGTTTGGTACACCCAAAGCACTCCTACGGTATCCGAGGGTTACACAATCTCATGGTCTAAGGAAATGATACTTGACATTAGAAAAGCTCTAGCAAACGAACTACACGATCTCGTGCTACGCTTATGATTGGGTCTTGTGTTGGGTAACGTAGTAATTTCAAAAATTTCCTACGCACATGTAAGATCATGGTGATGGCATAGCAACGAGAGGGGGAGTGTATCTTCGTACCCTTGAAGATCGCTAAGCAGAAGCATTTATCAACGCGGTTGATGTAGTCGTACATCTTCACGATCCGACCGATCCAAGTACCGAACGCACGGCACCTCCGAGTTCTGCACACGTTCAGCTCGATGACGTCCTCGCCTTCTCGATCCAGCAAGACGGGCGAAGTAGTAGATGAGTTCCGGCAGCACGACGGCGTGGTGACGGTGTTGGTGAAGAACAATCTCCGTAGGGCTTCTCCTAAGCACTACGGAAACTATGACGGAGGATAAACTAGAGGGGACGGGGTTGCCGGCACACGGCTTGGTGTTTCTTGATGTGTCTTTGGTGCTAGCCCTACCCGTCTATTTATATGTTGAGCCTTGGGGTCGAAACTTGGAGTAAAAGCCTCCACAAAGTCGGTTTCACCCGAAAGGCAAGAGTCCTTCTCGGACTCCAGGGCCAGACGCCAGGGTTCCCGGCGTCTGGACCCAGACGCCACGGACCCTGGCGTCTGGCCCCTGGACTCTGCAAAACTTCCTTTTGCGCTTTCCAAAAACCTTGTGGGCTTTCCCCTTTGGCCCAAATAACGTGTTCTCGTACCCAAACATTTCGGGAAACATCCGGAACCCCTTCCGGTGAATTCCGGAACCCTTCCGGGGATCAAACACTATTATCCCATATATCAAACTTTATCTCCGGACCATTCCGGAGTTCCTCGTCATGTCCATGATCTCATCCGGGACTCCGAACAACATTCGGTTACCAACATACATAACTCATATAATACTATATCGTCAACGAAACATTTAAGCATGCGGACCCTACGGGTTCGAGAACTATGTAGACATGACCGAGACACGTTTCCGGTCAATCACCAATAGCGGGACCTGGATGCCCATATTGGCTCCCACATATTCTACGAAGATCTTTATCGGTCAAACCGCATAACAACATACGTTGTTCCGTTTGTCATCGGTATGTTACTTGCCCGAGATTCGATCGTCGGTATCTCAATACCTAGTTCAATCTCGTTACCGGCAAGTCTCTTTACTCGTTCCATAATGCATCATCCCGCAACTAACTCATTAGTTGCAATGCTTGCAAGGCTTTAAGTGATGTACATTACCGAGTGGGCCCAGATATACCTCTCCGACAATCGGAGTGACAAATCCTAATCTCGAAATACGCCAACCCAACAAGTACCTTCGGAGAGACCTGTAGAGCACCTTTATAATCACCTAGTTACGTTGTGACGTTTGGTAGCACACAAAGTGTTCCTCCGGTAAACGGGAGTTGCATAATCTCATAGTCATAGGAACATGTATAAGTCATGAAGAAAGCAATAGCAACATACTAAACGATCGAGTGCTAAGCTAACGGAATGGGTCAAGTCAATCACATCATTCTTCTAATGATGTGATCCCGTTAATCAAATGACAACACATGTCTATGGCTAGGAAACATAACCATCTTTGATCAACGAGCTAGTCAAGTAGAGGCATACTAGTGACACTCTGTTTGTCTATGTATTCACACAAGTATTATGTTTCCGGTTAATACAATTCAAGCATGAATAATAAACATTTATCATGATATAAGGAAATAAATAATAACTTTATTATTGCCTCTAAGGCATATTTCCTTCAGTCTCCCACTTGCACTAGAGTCAATAATCTAGATTACATAGTAATGATTCTAACACCCATGGAGTCTTGGTGCTGATCATGTTTTGCTCGTGGAAGAGGCTTAGTCAACGGGTCTGCAACATTCAGATCCGTATATATCTTGCAAATTTGTATGTCTCCCACCTAGACTAGATCCCGGATGGAATTGAAGCGTCTCTTGATGTGTTTGGTTCTCTTGTGAAATCTGGATTCCTTCGCCAAGGCTATTGCTCCAGTATTGTCACAAAAGATTTTCATTGGACCCGATGCACTAGGTATGACACCTAGATCGGATATGAACTCCTTCATCCAGACTCCTTCATTTGCTGCTTCTAAAGCAGCTATGTACTCCGCTTCACACGTAGATCCCGCCAGGACGCTTTGTTTAGAACTGCACCAACTAACAGCTCCACCGTTCAATGTAAACACGTATCCGGTTTGTGATTTAGAATCGTCCGGATCAGTGTCAAAGCTTGCATCAACGTAATCATTTACAATGAGCTCTTTGTCACCTCCATAAACGAGAAACATATCCTTTGTCCTTTTCAGGTATTTCAGGATGTTCTTGACCGCTGTCCAGTGATCCACTCCTGGATTACTTTGGTACCTCCCTGCTAGACTTATAGCAAGGCACACATCAGGTCTGGTACACAGCATTGCATACATGATAGAGCCTATGGCTGAAGCATAGGGAACATCTTTCATTTTCTCTCTATCTTCTGAAGTGGTCGGGCATTGAGTCTTACTCAACTTCACACCTTGTAACACAGGCAAGAACCCTTTCTTTGCTTGATCCATTTTGAACTTCTTCAAAACTTTGTCAAGGTATGTGCTTTGTGAAAGTCCAATTAAGCGTCTTGATCTATCTCTATAGATCCTGATGCCCAATATATAAGCAGCTTCACCGAGGTCCTTCATCGAAAAACTCTTATTCAAGTATCCCTTTATGCTATCCAGAAATTCTATATCATTTCCAATCAACAATATGTCATCCACATATAATATTAGAAATGCTACAGAGCTCCCACTCACTTTCTTGTAAATACAGGCTTCTCCAAAAGTCTATATAAAACCAAATGCTTTGATCACACTATCAAAACGTTTATTCCAACTCCGAGAGGCTTGCACCAGTCCATAAATGGATCGCTGGAGCTTGCACAATTTGTTAGGTCCCTTTGGATCGACAAAACCTTCTGGTTGCATCATATACAATTCTTCTTCCAGAAATCCATTCAGGAATGCAGTTTTGACATCCATTTGCCAAATTTCATAATCAGAAAATGCGGCAATTGCTAACATGATTCGGACAGACTTAAGCATCGCTACGGGTGAGAAAGTCTCATCATAGTCAACCCCTTGAACTTGTCGAAAACCTTTCGCGACAAGTCGAGCTTTATAGACAGTAACATTACCATCAGCGTCAGTCTTCTTCTTGAAGATCCATTTATTCTCAATGGCTTGCCGATCATCGGGCAAGTCAACCAAAGTCCACACTTTGTTCTCATACATGCATCCCATCTCAGATTTCATGGCCTCAAGCCATTTTGCGGAATCTGGGCTCACCATCGCTTCTTCATAGTTCGTAGGTTCGTCATGGTCTAGTAACATAACTTCCAGAACAGGATTACCGTACCACTTTGGTGCAGACCTTACTCTATTTGACCTACGACGTTCAGTAACAACTTGATCTGAAGTTTCATGATCATCATCATTAACTTCCTCACTAATTGGTGTAGACATCGCGGGAACTGGTTTCTGTGATGAACCACTTTCCAATAAGGGAGCAGGTACAGTTACCTCATCAAGTTCTACTTTCCTCCCACTCACTTCTTACGAGAGAAACTCCTTCTCTAGAAAGGATCCAGTCTTAGCAACGAATGTCTTGCCTTCGGATCTGTGATAGAAGGTGTACCCAACAGTTTCCTTTGGGTATCCTATGAAGACACATTTCTCCGATTTGGGTTCGAGCTTATCAGGTTGAAACTTTTTTCACATAAGCATCGCAGCCCCAAACTTTCAGAAACGACAACTTTGGTTTCTTGCCAAACCATAGTTCATAAGGTGTCGTCTCAACGGATTTCGATGGTGCCCTATTTAACGTGAATGCAGCCGTCTCTAAAGCATAACCCCAAAATGACAGCGGTAAATCAGTAAGAGACATCATAGATCATACCATATCTAGTAAGGTACGATTACGACGTTCGGACACACCATTACGCTGTGGTGTTCCGGGTGGCGTGAGTTGCGAAACTATTCCGCATTGTTTCAAATGTAGACCAAACTCGTAACTCAAATATTCTCCTCCACGATCAGATCGTAGAAACTTTATTTTCTTGTTACGATGATTTTCAACTTCACTCTGAAATTCTTTGAACTTTTCAAATGTTTCAGACTTATGTTTTATCAAGTAGATATACCCATATCTGCTTAAATCATCTGTGAAGGTGAGAAAATAACGATATCTGCCACGAGCCTCAATATTCATCGGACCACATACATCTGTATGTATGATTTCCAACAAATCTGTTGCTCTCTCCATAGTACCAGAGAACAGCGTTTTAGTCATCTTGCCCATGAGGCACGGTTCGCAAGTACCAAGTGATTCATAATCAAGTGGTTCCAAAAGTCCATCAGTATGGAGCTTCTTCATGCGCTTTACACCGATATGACCTAAACGGCAGTGCCACAAATAAGTTGCACTATCATTATCAACTCTGCATCTTTTGGCTTCAACATTATGAATATGTGTATCACTACTATCGAGATTCATCAAAAATAGACCACTCTTCAAGGGTGCATGACCATAAAAGATATTACTCATATAAATAGAACAACCATTATTCTCTGATTTAAATGAATAATCGTCTCGCATCAAACAAGATCCAGATATAATGTTCATGCTCAACGCTGGCACCAAATAACAATTATTTAGGTCTAATACTAATCCCGAAGGTAGATGTAGAGGTAGCGTGCCGACCGCGATCACATCGACTTTGGAACCATTTCCCATGCGCATCGTCACCTCGTCCTTTGCTAGTGTTCGCTTAATCTGTAGTCCCTGTTTCGAGTTGCAAATATTAGCAACAGAACCAGTATCAAATACCCAGGTGCTACTGCGAGCTCTAGTAAGGTACACATCAATAACATGTATATCACATATACCTTTGTTCACTTTGCCATCCTTCTTATCCGCCAAATACTTGGGGCAGTTCCGCTTCCAGTGACCAGTCTGCTTGCAGTAGAAGCACTCAGTTTCAGGCTTAGGTCCAGACTTGGGTTTCTTCGCCTGAGCAGCAACTTGCTTGCTGTTCTTCTTGAAGTTCCCCTTCTTCTTCCCTTTACCCTTTTTCTTGAAACTAGTGGTATTGCCTTCTTGATTTCTACCTCCGCAGCCTTTAGCATTTCGAAGAGCTCAGGAATCGTCTTATCCATCCATTGCATGTTATAGTTCATCACGAAGCTCTTGTAGCTTGGTGGCAGTGATTGGAGAATTCTGTCAATGACGCTATCATCCGGAAGATTAACTCCCAGCTGAATCAAGTGATTATTATACCCAGACATCTTGAGTATATGTTCACTGACAGAACTATTCTCCTCCATCTTGCAGCTATAGAACTTATTGGAGACTTCATATCTCTCAATCCGGGCATTTGCTTGAAATATTAACTTCAACTCCTGGAACATCTCATATGCTCCATGACGTTCAAAACATCGTTGAAGTCCCGGTTCTAAGCCGTAAAGCATGGCACACTGAACTATCGAGTAGTCATCAGCTTTGCTCTGCCAGATGTTCATAACATCTGGTGTTGCTCCTGCAGCAGGTTTGGCACCTAGCGGTGCTTCCAGGACGTAATTCTTCTGTGCAGCAATGAGGATAATCCTCAAGTTACGGACCCAGTCCGTGTAATTGCTACCATCATATTTCAACTTTGCTTTCTCAAGGAACGCATTAAAATTCAACGGAACAACAGCACGGGCCATCTATCTACAATCAACATAGACAAGCAAGATACTATCAGGTACTAAGTTCATGATAAATTTAAGTTCAATTAATCATATTACTTAAGAACTCCCGCTTAGAAAAAATATCCCTCCAATCCTCTAAGTGATCACGTGATCCAAATCAACTAAACCATAACCGATCATCACGTGAAATGGAGTAGCTTTCAATGGTGAACATCACTATGTTGATCATATCTACTATATGATTCACGCTCGACCTTTCGGTCTCAGTGTTCCAGGCCATATCTGCATATGCTAGGCTCGTCAAGTTTAACCTGAGTATTCTGTGTGTGCAAAACTGGCTTGCACCCGTTGTAGATGGACGTAGAGCTTATCACACCTGATCATCATGTGGTGTCTGGGCACGACGAACTTTGGCAACAGTGCATACTCAGGGAGAACACTTTTATCTTGAAATTTTAGTGAGAGGTCATCTTATAATGCTACCGTCAATCAAAGCAAGATAGGATGCATAAAAGATAAGCATCACACGCAATCAATATAAGTGATATGATATGGTCATCATCATCTTGTGCTTGTGATCTCCATCTCCGAAGCACCGTCATGATCACCATCGTCACCGGCGCGACACCTTGATCTCCATCGTAGCATCGTTGTCGTCTCGCCAACTATTGCTTCTACGACTATCGCCACCGCTTAGTGATAAAGTAAAGCAATTACAGGGCGATTTCATTGCATACAATAAAGTGACAACCATATGGCTCCTGCCAGTTGCCGATAACTTGGTTACAAAACATGATCATCTCATACAATAAAATATAGCATCATGCCTTGACCATATCACATCACAACATGCCCTGCAAAAACAAGTTAGACGTCCTCTACTTTGTTGTTGCAAGTTTTACGTGGCTGCTACGGGCTTAGCAAGAACCGTTCTTACCTACGCATCAAAACCACAACGATAGTTCGTCAAGTTAGTGCTGTTTTAACCTTCACAAGGACCGGGCGTAGCCACACTCGGTTCAACTAAAGTTGGAGAAACTGACACCCGCCAGCCACCTGTGTGCAAAGCACGTCGGTAGAACCAGTCTCGCGTAAGCGTACGTGTAATGTCGGTCCAGGCCGCTTCATCCAACAATACCGCTGAACCAAAGTATGACATGCTGGTAAGCAGTATGACTTGTATCTCCCACAACTTACTTGTGTTCTACTCATGCATATAACATCAACGCATAAAACCTAGGCTCCGATGCCACTGTTGGGTAACGTAGTAATTTCAAAAATTTCCTACGCACATGCAAGATCATGGTGATGGTATGGCAACGAGAGGGGAAGTGTATCTTCATACCCTTGAAGATCGCTAAGCGGAAGCGTTTATCAACGCGGTTGATGTAGTCGTACGTCTTCATGATCCGACTGATCCAAGTACCGAACGCACGGCACCTCCGAGTTCTGCACACGTTCAGCTCGATGACGTCCTCGCCTTCTCGATCCAGCAAGACGGGCGAAGTAGTATATGAGTTCCGGCAGCACGACGGCGTGGTGACGGTGTTGGTGAAGAACAATCTCCGCAGGGCTTCGCCTAAGCACTACGGAAACTATGACGGAGGATAAACTAGAGGGGACGGGGTTGCAGGCACACGGCTTGGTGTTTCTTGATGTGTCTTTGGTGCTAGACCTACCCCTCTATTTATATGTTGAGCCTTGGGGTCGAAACTTGGAGTAAAAGCCTCCACAAAGTCGGTTTCACCCAAAAGGCAAGAGTCCTTCTCGGACTCCAGGGCCAGACGCCAGGGTTCCCGGCGTCTGGACCCAGACGCCAGGGACCTTGGCGTCTGGCCCCTGGACTCTGCAAAACTTCCTTTTGCGCTTTCCAAAAACCTTGTGGGCTTTCCCCTTTGGCCCAAATAACGTGTTCTCGTACCCAAACATTTCGGGAAACATCCGGAACCCCTTTCGCTGAATTCCGGAACCCTTTCGGGGATCAAACACTATTATCCCATATATCAAACTTTATCTCCGGACCATTCTGGAGTTCCTCGTCATGTCCATGATCTCATCCGGGACTCCGAACAACATTCGGTTACCAACATACATAACTCATATAATACTATATCGTCAACGAAACGTTTAAGCATGCGGACCCTACGGGTTCGAGAACTATGTAGACATGACCGAGACACGTTTCCGGTCAATAACCAATAGCGGGACCTGGATGCCCATATTGGCTCCCACATATTCTACGAAGATCTTTATCGGTCAAACCGCATAACAACATACGTTTTTCCCTTTGTCATCGGTATGTTACTTGCCCGAGATTCGATCGTCGGTATCTCAATACCTAGTTCAATCTCGTTACCGGCAAGTCTCTTTACTCGTTCCATAATACATCATCCCGCAACTAACTCATTAGTTGCAATGCTTGCAAGGCTTTAAGTGATGTGCATTACCGAGTGGGCCCAGAGATACCTCTCTGACAATCGGAGTGACAAATCCTAATCTCGAAATACGCCAACCCAACAAGTACCTTCAGAGACTCCTGTAGAGCACCTTTATAATCACCCAGTTACGTTGTGACGTTTGGTAGCACACAAAGTGTTCCTCCTAATCTCTTGTTGATCATGTTTTGCTCGCGGAAGAGGTTTAGTCAACGGATCTGCGACATTCAGATCCATATGCACTTTGCAAATATCTATGTCTCCATCTTGAACATTTTCACGGATGGAGTTGAAGCGACGCTTGATGTGCCTGGTCTTCTATGAAACCAGGGCTCCTTGGCAAGGGCAATAGCTCCAGTGTTGTCACAGAAGAGAGTGACCGGCCCAGACGCATTGGGAATAACTTCTAGGTCGGTGATGAACTCCTTCATCCAGATTGCTTCATGTGCTGCCTCCGAGGCTGCCATGTACTCCGCTTCACATGTAGATCCCGCCACGATGCTTTGCTTGCTGCTGCACTAGCTTACCACCCCACTATTCAAAATATACATGTATCCGGTTTGTGACTTGGAGTCATCCAGATCTGTGTCAAAGCTAGAATCGACGTAACCCTTTAGGACGAGCTCTTAGTCACCTCCATAAACGAGAAACATATCCTTAGTCCTTTTCAGGTACTTCAGGATATTCTTGACCGCTGTCCAGTGTTCCATGCCGGGATTACTATGGTATCTTGCTACCAAACTTACGGCAAGGTTTACATCAGGTCTGGTACACGGCATGGCATACATAATAGACCCTATGGCCGAGGCATAGGGGATGACACTCATCTTTTCTTTATCTTCTGCCGTGGTCGGGGATTGAGCCGAGCTCAATTTCACACCTTGCAACACAGGCAAGAACCCCTTCTTGAACTGATCCATATTGAACTTCTTCAATATCTTATCAAGGTATGTTGCTTTGTGAAAGACCTATGAGGCGTCTCGATCTATCTCTATAGATCTTGATGCCTAATATATAAGCAACTTCTCCAAGGTCCTTCATTGAAAAACACTTATTCAGTAGGCCTTTATGCTGTCCAAAAGTTCTATATCATTTCCCATCAAAAGTATGTCATCCACATATAATATGAGAAATGCTACAAAGCTCCCACTCACTTTCTTATAAACGCAGGCTTCTACATAAGTCTACATAAACCCAAACGCTTTGATCATCTCATCAAAGCGAATGTTCCAACTCCGAGATGCTTGCACGAGCCCATAGATGGATCGCTGGAGCTTGCGTACCTTGTTAGCATTCTTAGGATCGACAAAACCTTCCGGCTACATCGTATACAATTCTTCCTTAAGATACCCATTAAGGAATGCCATTTTTACGTCCATTTTCCATATCTCATAATCATAGTATGCGGCAATTGCTAACATGATTCGGACGGACTTCAGCTTCGCTACGGGAGAGAAAGTCTCATCATAGTCAACCCCTTGAACTTGTCAATAACCCTTAGCGACAAGTCGAGCTTTATAGATGGTAACATTACCATCCGCGTCCGTCTTCTTCTTAAAGATCCATTTATTTTCTATCGCTCGCCAATCATCGGACAAGTCTGTCAAAGTCCATACTTTTTTTCCTACATGGATCCTATCTCGGATTGCATGGCTTCAAGCCATTTGTTGGTGTCTCGGCCCGCCATCGCTTCTTCATAGTTTGAAGGTTCACCATTGTCTAACAACATGATTTCCAGGACAGGGTTGCCATACCATTCTGGTGTGGAACGTGTCCTTGTGGACCTACGAAGTTCAGTAGCAACTTGATCTGAAGTACCTTGATCATCATCATTAACTTCCTCTCTAGTCGGTGCAGGCACCACAGGAACATCTTCCTGAGATGCGCTACTTTCCGGTTCAAGAGGTAGTACTTCATCAAGTTCCACTTTCCTCCCACTTACTTCTTTCGAGAGAAACTCTTTCTCCAGAAAGGACCCATTCTTGGCAACAAAGATCTTGCCTTCGGATCTGAGGTAGAAGGTATGCCCAATGGTTTCCTTAGGGTATCCTATGAAGACGCATTTTTCTGACTTGGGTTCGAGCTTTTCAGGTTGAAGTTTCTTGACATAAGCATCGCATCCCCAAACTTTTAGGAACGACAGCTTTAGGTTTATTTCCAAACCATAATTCATACGGTGTCGTCTCAACGGATTTATACGGTGCCCTATTTAAAGTGAATGTAGTTGTCTCTAAAGCGTATCCCCAAAATGATAGCGGTAAATCGGTAAGAGACACCATAGACCGCACCATATCCAATAGAGTGCGGTTACGACGTTCGGACACACCATTATGCTGAGGTGTTCCAGGCGGCGTGAGTTGTGAAACAATTCCACATTTCCTTTAGTGCGTACCAAACTCGTGACTTAAATATTCTCCCCCACGATTTGATCGTAAGAACTTTATTTTTCTGTCACGTTGATTCTCCACCTCATTCTGAAATTCCTTGAAATTTTCAAAGGTCTCAGACTTGTGTTTCATTAAGTAGACATATCCATATCTACTTAAGTCATAAGTGAGGGTGAGAACATAACGATAGCCACCGCGAGCTTCAACGCTCATTGGACCGCACACATCAGTATGTATAATTTCCAATAAGTTGGTTGCTCGCTCCATTGTTCCAAAAAACGGAGTCTTGGTCATTTTGCCCATGAGGCATGGTTCGCATGTGTCAAATGATTCGTAATCAAGAGACTCCAAAAGTCCATCTGCATGGAGCTTCTTCATGCGTTTGACACCAATGTGACCAAGGCGGCAGTGCCACAGGTATGTGGGACTATCATTATTTTCAATCTTACATCTTTTGGTATTCACACTATGAATATGTGTAACATCACGTTCGAGATTCATTAAGAATAAACCATTGACCAGCGGGGCATGACCATAAAACATATCTCTCATATAAATAGAACAACCATTATTCTCGGATTTAAATGAGTAGCCATCTCGTATTAAACGAGATCCAGATACAATGTTCATGCTCAAAGCTAGCACTAAATAACAATTATTGAGGTTTAAAACTAATCCCGTAGGTAAATGTAGAGGTAGCGTGCCGACTGCGATCACATCGACCTTGGAACCATTCCCGACGCGCATCGTCACCTTGTCCTTCGCCAGTCTCCGCTTATTCCACAGCTCCTGTTTTGAGTTAGAAATATGAGCAACCGCACCGGTATCAAATTCCAGGAGCTACTACGAGTACTGGTAAGGTACACATCAATAACATGTATATCACATATACCTTTGGTGTTGTCGGCCTTCTTATCCGCTAAGTACTTTGGGGCAGTTCCGTTTCCAGTGACCGTTTCCCTTGCAATAAAAGCACTCAGTCTCAGGCTTGGGTCCGTGCTTTGGCTTCTTCCCGGCAATTGGCTTACCAGGCGCGGAAACTCCCTTGCCGTCCTTCTTGAAGTTTTTCTTACCCTTGCCTTTCTTGAAACTAGTGGTTTTATTAACCATCAACACTTGATGTTCCTTTTTGATTTCCACCTTCGCTGATTTCAGCATTGAAAATACCTCAGGAATGGTTTTCACCATCCCCTGCATATTGTAGTTCATCACAAAGCTCTTGTAGCTAGGTGGGAGCGACTGAAGGATTCTGTCAATGACCGCCTCATCCGGGAGGTTAATGTCCAACTAAGACAAGCGGTTGTGCAACCCAGACATTTTGAGTATGTGCTCGCTGACAGAACTATTCTCTTCCATCTTACAATTGTAGAACTTGTCTGAGACTTCATATCTCTCGACCCGGGCATGATCTTGGAAAACCATTTTCAGCTCTTGGAACATCTCATATGCTCCGTGCTGCTCGAAACGTTTTTGGAGCCCCGGTTCTAAGCTATAAAGCATGCCACACTGAACCAGGGAGTAATCATCAACACGCGACTGCCCAGCGTTCATAACGTCTTGGTTCGCTGGGACGGGTGCTTCACCTAGCGGTGCTTCTAGGACATATGCTTTCTTGGTAGCTATGAGGATGATTCTCAAGTTCCAGACCCAGTCCGTATAGTTGCTACCATCGTCTTTCAGCTTGGTTTTCCCTAGGAATGCGTTGAAGTTGAGGTTGACATGAGCATGGGCCATTTGATCTACAAGACATTTTGCAAAAGTTTTAGACTAAGTTCATGATAATTAAGTTCATCTAATCAAATTATTTAATGAACTCCCACTTAGATAGACATCCCTCTAGTCATCTAAGTGATACATGATCTGAGTCAACTAGGCTGTGTCCGATCATCTTCTATACGACTCATGTTCGACCTTTCGGTATCTTGTGTTCCAAGGCCATGTTTGTACATTCTAGGCTCGTCAAGTCAACCTAAGTGTTTTGCACATGTAAATCTGGCTTACACCCGTTGTATGTGAATGTTAGAATCTATCACACCCGATCATCACGTGGTGCTTCAAAACAATGAACTTTCGCAATGGCGCACAGTTAGGGGGAACACTTTCTTGAAATTATTATGAGGGATCATCTTATTTACTACCGTCGTTCTAAGCAAATAAGATGCAAAAACATGATAAACATCACATGCAATCAAATAGTGACATGATATGGCCAATATCATTTTGCTCCTTTTGATCTCCATCTTCGGGGCGTCATGATCATCATCGTCACCGGCATGACACCATGATCTCCATCATCGTGTCTCCATGAAGTTGTCTCGCCAACTATTACTTCTACTACTATGGCTAACGGTTTAGCAATGAAGTAAAGTAATTACATGGCGTTATTCAGTAACACGCAGGTCATACAATAAATAAAGACAACTCCTATGGCTCCTGGCGGTTGTCATACTCATCGACATGCAAGTCGTGATTCCTATTACAAGAACATGAACAATCTCATACATCACATATATTTCATTCATCACATCCTTTTTGGCCATATCACATCACAAGGCATATGCTGCAAAAACAAGTTAGACGACCTCTAATTGTTGTTGCGTGTTTTTACGTGGCTGCTATAGGGTTCTAGCAAGAACGTTTCTTACCTACGCCAAAACCACAATGTGATATGCCGATTTCTATTTACCCTTCATAAGGACCCTTTTCATCGAATCCGATCTGACTAAAGTGGGAGAGACAGACACCCGCTAGCCACCTTATGCAACTAGTGCATGTCAGTCGGTGGAACCTGTCTCACGTAAGCGTACGTGTAAGGTCGGTCCGGGACGCTTCATCCCACGATGCTGCCGAAACAAGAAAAGACTAGTAGTGGCAAGTAAATTGACGAAATCCACGCCCACAACAAACTTGTGTTCTACTCGTGCATAGAAACTACGCATAGACCTAGCTCATGATGCCACTGTTGGGGATCGTTGCAGAAATTAAAAAATTTCTATGCATCACCAATATCAATCTATGGAGTAACTAGCAACAAGAGAGAGAGGAGTGCATCTTCATACCCTCGAAGATCGCGAGACGGAAGCGTTACAAGAATGCAGATCTAGGAGTCGTACTCGAAGCGATTCAGATCGCGGTGGATTCCGATCTTAGCACTGAACGACGGCACCTCCGCGTTCAACACACATGCAGTCCGGTGACGTCTCCAGCGCCTTGATCCAGCAAGGAGGAGGGAGAGGTTGAGGAAGAAGGCTCCAATAGCAGCACGACGGCGTGGTGGTTATGGAGTGGCAGTACGCCGGCAGGGCTTCGCCAAGCTCTCGCGAAGAAGGAGAGGTGTTGGGGAGGGGAGGCGCTGCGCCAAACAACGGAGTGACAAATCCCAGTCTCGATTCGTGCCAACCCAACAGACACTTTCGGATATACCTATAGAGCACCTTTATAGTCACCCAGTTACGTTGTGATGTTTGGTACACCCAAAGAACTCCTACGGTATCCGGGGGTTACACAATCTCATGGTCTAAGGAAATGATACTTGACATTAGAAAAGCTCTAGCAAACGAACTACACGATCTTGTGCTATGCTTATGATTGGGTCTTGTCCATCACATCATTCTCCTAATGATGTGATCTCCTTATCAATGACATCCAATGTCCATAGTCAGGAAACCATGACCATCTGTTGATCAATGAGCTAGTCAACTAGAGGCTCACTAGGGACATGTTGTGGTCTATGTATTCACACATATATCACGGTTTTCGGTAAATACAATTATAGCATGAATAATAGACAATTATCATGAACAAGGAAATATAATAATAATCATTTTGTTATTGCCTCTAGGGCATATTTCCAACACCTGCCACTACTCACTTTAGTACCAGTTCGTGGCACGAACCGGTGCTAAAGGTTCGCCATGAACCGGTACTAATGAGAGCGACTGGCTAGCCGTTGGATCCGGCACTAATGGACACATTAGTGCCGGCTCAAAATCAAACCGGCACTAATGTGCTTCACATTTGACCCTTTTTCTACTAGTGAACCGTAGGTGCAACTGTTGCACTGGTCCAAGTGGTGACGAGAACGGCCAGCAAGGGTGGGGACCAGCGACGAGGACGACCGGCAAGGGTGGGGACCGGCGACGAGGACGACCGGGGATGGTGGAGATCGACGACGAGGACGGCCATCGGGTGGGACATGCCGACGAGGGGTAGGCAGGGTCGGTCCCGAGATTTTCGGGGCCCTGAACGAAACTATAATCCGGGGCCCTTTGGGATCCTTAGTATAAATGTTTAAATAGTATAGCCAACCTATCTCGACATAATTTGTATTAAAAAGATAGTCAAGTGCATCCAAAATCAATGTGCAACTAAGAGAAAATCAAGTGCATGAATACTAGCAGATTCTGGTGGAGATGAATTAAATATGTGCTAAGATAACTCACATTGAATCATTGATACCATCCATGTTGATGTCAACATTGTATTCTGTAGGATCATCAGCCTGATTAGTATTTCTTTTTTGACCTGATTAGTATTAGTTTGGTCATCGCAAGAACTATCGCCAACTCATCTGGATTTCTTGAAGTGCTTTTATCACTCTTAAAATATTTATGCGATGATCTTTTCATCTCATCTACCTCCTTCCTTTTTCCTTCAATCACTGCTGGATGGATACTTTCTACATAAGCCTCACATGATGGTTCTGAAATTAAATGGAACAATTAGCTTTCAAAATTAGTGCAAAACTATGCAGATATAAGATCAATTATAAAAAATCTAGGGCACGGCATAGTATCTTCTCTCTAATCTAATCTGGATATGATTTTATTCTGTGTGCAATGATTCGAGCACCTCAATGCGACAATTCCTGTTTTGATTTACCGAGATTCAAGAATTCATGATTATTTAAGGGACAGGAAGAACACTAGAACAGTACAGGGAAGGATTAGACGATGCGCGGAGACTTAGTCGTCGTCGTACCTGGTGTAGCCGTGTGCTCGCGTAGTTCTTGTTCGTCAGGAAGAGGCGTCCATCTGTGGAAGACGATTGAGGTCCCGTGGTTGATGATGGCCAGTGGTCAGGCCTATAGATCCGAGATGGATTGACAGGGCGGGAATAAGATGAACGGTAGCAGATGGGGGAGAAAAGCAATTCTGTCGTGCACGGATCCATCCTCTATGGTTGCTTTGAGATTCATGCTTCGTTTTTTTGACCATTTTTAGAATTTGTCATGTTTCAAAGTGTTACATTTACTTTTTGTTCTTGTTCCAAAGTGTATATTAATGTTTCATTGTTGTATATTATCGTGTATATTAAAACCGGTCCAAAATAAGAGCATTTATTTATTGGCACATAATGAAACATGATGATACACATTGAAATGAAAAAAAAAGAACAAAACATTCTGAAACAAGATAAATTGTAACAACAACAACAAATAAAATAGCATCTATACCAATATAAAAAGACCCAAAGGGGCAGATCCAACAAATCCCGACCGTCAGATCAGGTCAATCCAACAATGGTGAGCGCTCATCATGTTTAGTGTGCAGTTAACATCATACCAAATATTAATGCAATGGTAATCGCATAATTAAAACATAAATAATATCCTACCTAATATTTTCGTGTAATTAATATATTACCTAATATCAACGTGCATTGCCCATACACATTTACTAGTAAATGTCAAAGGAACCACGGACGTTGGATCCATGCATAGATAATCTATGCAGCACCATAGATAAACCACTCTCCAGGCAGGAAAATAATGAAGAGTACTATGCAGCAAAACCGAAAGGGAAACGTATATACCCGGCGCGTCGGCCGAACTTTCCGCCGGACGCGCGCGGGGCACTCAACCCAATCGAATCACGTGTCGGGCGCATGCTACCGCAGGTCATCCCACAGCAGCACGCATCCTGCCGTAGGCCATCCCATGGCCGCGGGCCGTCGCCGTCTTGCAGGTTCCACCACCCCCGCACCTTCGCCGGCGGCGGCCACCCTCACAGCCGCGCGTCGTCCCGCACCTCATGTGCTTCATCTCGCACACCTGCTTCCCCAGAGCACCGTTTTTTTTGCTGCAACCGGCCTTGGATTTTGCTGGCACCGGCTACGTGGCGAGCTACAACCACATCAAAGACCTCGGCATGGGC
>NC_057807.1:440153906-440190060 GCF_018294505.1 Triticum aestivum | reverse complement strand
CAACGACGAAATGATTCAAGGGGGACAAACCCCTGATGTTGCAACCGGTGTTCTGGGCAGCTACAACGCTGCGGCAAAAAAGCTTTAAACAACGACAACAGATGCCGGAACCGGCCACTGCCACAATGAAAAGCTTGAACCGGTGTCACAAAAAGCTTCAACCGTCATCACAAAAAGCTTCAACTGGCCACTAAAAAAGCTTCAATCGTTGATAATAAAGATTCAACCGTAGTTGGATTTTGGTACTAATGGAGAAGCTTTTTTGCTACATCCATCAGGCGGAGCTGCGACCTCGCGACGACGGCGATAATGATTTGTTGCATCTGTTGTCTTTTTTTGCTACGGCCTGTGATGTTTTTTGCTACGACCGATGATGTTTTTTGCTACGACCGATGATGTTTTTTGCTACGTCCACCTCAACGACGGTGACTGGCTGGCTAGGGGCGGCGGCGGAGCTATGACCGGAGTTACACCCATCGTTGCTGAGAGCTGCAACCGTTGGTGCAGCTGTTGCACTGGTCGAGGTGGTGACGAGAACGGCCGGCAAGGGTGGGGACCGGCAACAAGGACGACCGGCGAGGGTGGACATCGGCGACGAGGACGACCACCGGTGGGGACAGGCCGACGAGGTGTAGGGACCGGCAACGAGGACGGCCACCGAGAAGACAGGAGACGCGGCGCCGCGCACCCGAGCAGGGGGAAGAAGACGCTGGGGCAAGGACGTTATTTTTGACCGGATCTAACGGCTACGCAACTCGCATCCAACGGCTGAGACGTGTATGGCCGAAATTTTTGGGCCTATCGGTGACCAAACAGAAATCGGGCAAGTGACCCGTAGGCAGTTCCTCTTTTCCCTCCCGTTTCCACTTCCTCTCCGGCTACGAATCCGAACGCGTACAGGAGCTCCCGTCGCAGTCTCGCCCAAGCCAGAGCCACGAGCAGCGCGTTGACCTCGTACTCGAGTCCAGAGACCACTCGAGCACGTCTCGATGACAATGAGCATCCCAACTTCTATATATACGTACGGCCGCCACAACCACAATGCGACCCTCTCCTGTTTCCCTTTCGACCTCCTCCTCCTCCGTTCCCGATGGCCATCAAGCGCGTCTTCCCCGACGACCACCCCGACTTCAAGGTGGACACCAGCGGCGGCGCCCCGAGGTTCACCTTCTTCAACAGGGCGCGCTACTGGAGATCCACCGACTACCAGGAGATGCGCGCGCTCGGCGTGGGCGCCTATGGCGGCGTCGTGGAGGCGCGCCACCGCACCAACGGCTGGACCGTCGCCGTCAAGAAGCCGCTCCCCTGCGCGCACGAGGGCGCCGGCATCGCGTGCGGCTGCGCCGATGCCCGTACGCTGCGCGAGGCCGCGTTCCTCGCGGCGTGCCACCGCCACCGCGCCATCGTCGAGCTCCGGGCGCTCTCGCTCGACCGCTGCGCCGGGAAGCTCTCCGTCGTCATGGAGTGCGTCGGGCCCAGCCTGCACGACGTCCTCCATGAGCACCGCCGCGGACGGCCCTTCCCCGAGGCCGACGTGCGCTGCATCATGGAGTAGCTCCTCGGCGCCGCCAAGCACATGCACGGGCTCCGCATCATCCACCGCGACATCAAGCCGGGGAACATCCTCGTCGGCGCAGACGGCATCAGCACCGTCAAGATCTGCGACCTAGGGCTCGCGGTGTCCATGGCAGAGCCCGTACCGTACGGCCAGCACGGCACACGCCGATACATGGCACCGGAGATGCTCCTCGGCAAGACCGACTACGACGCCACGGTTGACATGTGGTCCCTCGGCTGCGTCATGGCCGAGCTCCTCTCTGGGAAGCCGCTCTTCGACGGGGACGACGACGCTCAACAGCTCCTCGCCATCTTTCGCGTTCTCGGCGTGCCATTGTTCATGATCTGGCCAGCCTACGAGTCGTTGCCGCTCGCTGGGAAGCTGGTGACGCCGCCGCATGTCATTTCCCGCAACAAGCTCCGTGAGCACTTTCCCGAGGACTACCTCTCCAAAGAAGGTTTCGAAGTCCTCAAGGGGCTCTTCTCGTGCAACATCAACAAGAGGTTGTCGGCCACCACCGCGCTCAGGCGACCATGGTTCGCCAACGCCCTCGATGCTTCAGGCTGATCTCTAACTGCTACAAAGACTATTTTTGGGCTTCAATTAACACAATTGTTTGTGGCAAAATTGAATATGTACCTTTGATTTCATACCAAAGATTTGGATTACATTGAGATCACTAGTGTGCATGAGATTGTATGTTAATCGAATATATCTTTGACTGAAAACCGACGCATCCGCAGTTGACCACGAGTGAGCTTGTTGGGGCGCTGCGTGTTGTGGAGGACCACGTGCACGTGTTGCATGTCCAGACAAGCACGAGGAGGGCTGCACGGACAAAGTGCACGCGTTGGAAGATTTCCTTCGGAACACGTGCCACTAGTGGTGGTGGTGGGGGGTGGGGGGGGAGCAGGGGGAACCTTCCACAGGCCCGTGGCACTTGTTCATTTTCCTTTTTTGTGAACTTCCTAGAAAATGAACATCCAAAATTTGGGGGGTTCAAATTTTTATAATTTATGAAAATTCTTGAAAGTTGAGTATTCTAAAAGTTTGAATTTCTGAAAATTCAAAAAGATTGAAATTCCGTTTTTGTGGAAATTTTCAAAACTATGAAAGATCCTACAAGTTTGTACGGAAAAGTTCTACAAGTTTAAAATTTTGAAAGTCATTTTTTTAAAGTTATAGACACACATTTCTTAAAGTTGCTAATAAGGAAATATGCCAAAGTGGCAAGGCATTGGACTTTCTTAAAATGGTAAAAAGAACATGGTCTTAATCTTCCGCCCCTTCTTTGTTGTGTGTCTCCTATACTCCTACGAAATAGGATCCTATTTTTTGACTTATTGCGAGTTTTACAATTAGGGTTGTATGTTATAAGTGTAACACGTATAACCTTGACGTGGGGTTGTCATTCATATTCTGGTTGTAGGGAGCCCTTACTTCACATTAGCAACCAAACTTTGTGACGCATGTTTTCTTAGAAAAAGGCTATCGCCCGGCTTTAAATTAGTGAAGTACTTACAATAAACAGAAAAACACAACACAACACCACTACATAAATAAAAGACAATATGACAAGATAGAAGGGTGCTCAGGTGAAGTAACAAAGAGCCAAGATGACCCAAGGAGATAACAAGAAAGAGTTGAGCACCGCTTGGAGTCATCAGAGCCCTCATACGCGATCGGAGGACTGAAGAAACAGATGAGGCAAACTCGAGAAGAATACTAGACGTCAACAAAGGTCATGCCATCAACATCACTTGGTAGGGGAACATGTTGCACAACAACCAAATTATGCTACATGATCACACCCAGGAGCACTATGAAGATGACAGGTAACGATGATATCAACGACGAGCAGAGTAGTCTGTTGATGAATCATGACGATTCCCCCAGCTAGATTATACCCCAGTCACGAGAAATTCTCCAAGACGTTCTCCAATCAAGATTCGAAGTAGATGATCCCTCTGATGTATACACAAGTTCTAATGTAGTGATCCGATAGCACTCCCGCGTCTAGGAGAGATAGAGAGATAGATAGATAGAGAGAGAGAGAGGGAGGGAGGGAGGGAGGGAGGGAGGGAGAGAGAGAGAGAGAGAGGCGTTCCCATCTAATTAGAGGTCTAATCCTATTATACCAACAAGATCCGGAGAGCACCCGCCTAATTAGGAGTCTAATCTATAGACCAATTAGACCAGGTGTTGGTACTAAAACCGGCAGACCTCGGGTAGGGGGTCCCGAGCTGTGGATCTTGGATCTATGGATAACAGGAGACGAAGGAGACAGTATTTACCCAGGTTTGGGCCCTCTCGAAGAGGTAATATCCTACATCCTGCTTTGATTGTATTGATGATGATGTATCGAGTACAAGTTTGATCGTAAGTTGTGTTCTAACCCTAAGGCTAGATGGTTGTAATTATGACCTTGGTCTCTACGGACTAAACCCCTCTAGTTATATAGACATTGGGGTACCTAGGATTACATATGGTTGGTTGCCAATCTATGGATACACACGCCGGCGTCTAACACAATACTTGGAGTACATGTCAAATCTTGGGCGAAGTCCACCTTGATCACGCCGAATTGCGAGGCCTCCTGAGTCTTTCCTTATAATAATGGTGGCCCATAAGCTCGACCCATGGACTACGGTCCAACTAGGCTGGCACCCCCTAGTCCAAGACACCGTCAATAGCCCCTGAACTGGTCTTCGATGCTGGGGACGACAATCTTCCTCGGACACAGAAATTCTGCTTTTGAGTCTTGGCTTGACAGGGGAGGTCCTCCCTTCAAATGATATAAGTATGCCGAGATACTGTCACATTCACAGTCTTTACCAAGCTCATCCTTAAAGGGACTCCTTGCCAACCACATATTTCCCCTACCCAAGTCTTGAATATCCAAAGACTGAGGAAAACTTAGCCTTGAAGGCCAACCGCGTGGGCGGGAACAGTGCCCCCTAGTCTGAAAGTTGAGTATTCTAAAATTTTAAATTTCTGAAAATTCAAAAAGATTGAAATTCCATTTTTGTGCAGGTGTTGTTCATGTGGCTTTGTGTGATTCTCCTATTGGTTCGATAAACCTTGGTTGTCACTGAGGGAAATACTTATCTCTACCGCACTGAATTTCCCGTCCTCTTCGGGGAAAATCCCAATGCATCTCACGAGTAGCCGACCTCTTGTTCTCTCATTTTTGTTAGTGCCAATGACCCCCTCCCCCCTTAATAATTCTGGTCAAAAAGCCTTTGATCTGGGGCTCCTGTATAGGCTTCATGGTCTGGGAACATACCTGTGTAACTCATTATATGCAAATGATGTGGCCATTTTCATCATGTCACCCTATTCATTGTGTCAATCAAAGAGGACATCAAGCTCTCTACTGTAATTCTTAATAGTTTGGAGATGCCATTGACTTGTTTACCAATTTTTAGAAAAGCCTTGTTGATCCCATCCAATGCAACAATTTAAATGTCAACAATATTTGTAGAGTCTCCCCGTGGTGTGTTATGTACCCTTCCCCCCTCATATGTCTTAGGTTATCGCCCTCCGTCCATTGTTTGAGCAGGACCGATTTCTAACACCTTGAGGATAAAATCCCAGCCAAGCTAATTCTTTGGTCGGGGGAGGGGGGGAGGGCAACGTCGCTATGGGCAGATACACTATAATGGTCAAATCCGTTATAATGTCGCAAGCTATCTACCATATCACTTGCTTTGACATTCTCCAAGGTAAGGAAAACTCACAACTATTGTGGTGGCCATGGCTTACTTGGAAGGATCCGCTTAGGAGTAAGGTGGGTTTTTAGATGCATCGCGATAATGAAGACATAGATCTATATTACGTGACAACTATCATCACCATAAGGGACGAGAAGACGATGATGTTTTGGCATGCTCCCTGGATGTAGGTCACAAGTCAAATGACTTTGCCCTAGGAATCTTTGAAATCTCCAAATGCAAGGAGCTCAATGTCCACAAAGCTTTGGGCAACAATGTCCGAATCAAACACGACATGCAATGTGGCCTCTTGGACAACCACATTCAGGGTCTTTTTCCTTATGTGGAGCAAGTTGTGGGAGGTCACTTTGCAACATGAAAACATGGATGAAATTAGATGAAAATTCACGTCTGATGGTTTGTAATCTACCAAATCTACGTAAGATGCAATCTACCGGAGTCATCAACTCAGACATGTCTTGGCTTGTCTTGAAGCATTGCCCCCTAGGGTTTGGACTACAGATAGATTAAACCAGAGAGTTGGGCGAAGTATGTTAAGAAATTGGCTAGTCCCCAAATAGATTTGTATTGCTAGCTAGAGCGTCTTCATTCGGTCAAAGAGTGGTGGATACACATGCGTGTGATGGCTCACCATGCTTCTCTCTTTTTTTTCTTCGAAAAGGGGGGACTCCCCGGCCTCTGCATCAGACTGATGCATACGGCCACATTTATAAATAAACGAAGAGGTTAAACAAGGTCTTAAAGTTTGAAAACAAAAAAAATGGCAAGCTCACAAAGAGCCACAAGGCCAAAAAGCCACAACCGGCTGGCATAACAAAGATAGGTAAACTATTCGCCTATCCTATTACATGACCGCCATCCAAACCGGTTGAAGATATCCTGTGCTACCATCTCCCATCGGACAGATCCAGTAACCAAACACTCCCTGGCCTCCATCGGAGTGAGTAAGGACCACATATGGATCAACGCGATAGCTCGGAATAAAACCTGCAAAAAATGAATAGATGTTGTTCTGTTAAAAGCCAAATCATTTCTGCAATCCAAATTGCCCATAACAACGCACATACTCCGATGCGAATGTGTCTAGCTGTTGCGGACTCTATCCCAACAAGCCACGTTCCAAATAACATACTGACCGAATTCGGGGGAGTAATGTTAAAAGCAATTTGCACCGTGCGCCACAAAACTCTCGCCAACGGACAATCAAAGAAGAGGTGCTTGATAGTTTCGTCCCGATCACAAAAACTACACCTAGTACATCCTGTCCAGTTGCGCTTAACCAAATTATCCTTTGTTAAAATTACTTGTTTATGTACAAACCACATAAACACTTTAATTTTCAAAGGAACCTTTACTTTCCAAACATGTTTGGAACTACGAATAACACTAGAGTTAATGACGTTGATATACATCGACTTGACTGTGAACTCTCCAGATCTAGTGAGCTTCCAACACAACTGATCGGGCTGATGAGTTAGCTGAACCTCCATCAGTCTACTCACCAAATGAAGACATCCTTCCCACCGTTCGCCAACAAGCACCCTCCTAAACTGAATATTAAGGGGAATGGACTGTTATACGTCTCCGTCGTATCTGTAATTTTTGATTGTTCCATGCCAATATTCTTCAACTTTCATATACTTTTGGTAACTTTTTGTATTATTTTTGGGACTAACATATTGATCCAGTGCCCAATGCCAGTTCCTGTTTGTTGCATGTTTTATGTTTCACAGAAAACCCATATCAAACGGAGTCCAAACGGGATGAAAATGGACAGAGAATTATTTTGGAATATTTATGATTTTTGGGAAGTAAAATCAACGCGAGACGGTGCCCGAGGGGGACAGGAGACAGGGGGTGCGCCCTGGACTCTCCTGGGCCAGCCGTAAGGTGGTTGATGCTCTTCTTTTGCCACAAGAAAGCTAATTTTATGTGAAAAATCTGGGCGAAAGATTCGCCCCAATCGGAGTTATGAATCTCCAGATATAAAGGAAACGGTGAAGGGGCAGAACTAGGGAACACAGAAACAGAGAGATAGATCCAATATCGGAGGGGCTCTCGCCCCTCCCAAGCCATGGGAGCCAAGGACCAGAGGGGAAACCCTTCTTCCATCTAGGGAGGAGGTCAAGGAAGAAGAAGAAGAAGGGGGGCTCTCCCCCCCTTGCTTCCTGTGGCGCCGGAGCGCTGCCGGGGGCCATCATCATCACCATGATCTTCACCAACACCTCCGTCATCTTCACCAACATCTCCATCACCTTCCCCCTTCTGTATTCAGCGGTCCACTCTCCCGCGACCCGCTGTACCCTCTACTTGAACATGGTGCTTTATGCTTCATATTATTATCCAATGATGTGTTGCCATCCTATGATGTCTGAGTAGATTTTCATTGTCCTATCGGTGATTGATGAATTGCTATGATTGGTTTGAGTTGCATGTTTTATTATTGGTGTTGTCCTATGGTGCCCTCCGTGTGGCGCAAGCGTGAGGGATTCCCGCTGTAGGGTGTTGCAATGCGTTCATGATTCACTTATAGTGGGTTGGGTGAGTGACTGAAACACAAACCCGAGTAAGGGGATTGTTGCGTATGGGATAAAGGGGGCTTGATGCTTTAATGCTATGGTTGGGTTTTTCCTTAATGAATCTTTAGTAGTTGCGGATGCTTGCTAGAGTTCCAATCATAAGTGCATATGATCCAAGTAGAGAAAGTATGTTAGCTTATGCCTCTCCCTCAAATAGAATTGCAATAGTGATTACCGGTCTAGTAACATAGTCAATTGCTTAGGGACAATTCCACAACTCCTACCACCACTTTTCCACACTCGCTATATTTACTTTATTGTTTCTTTATCTAAACAGCCCCTAGCTTTTATTTACGTGTTCTTTATTATCTTGCAAACCTTTCCAACAACACCTACAAAGTACTTCTAGTTTCATACTTGTTCTAGGTAAAGCGAACGTCAAGCGTGCATAGAGTCGTATCAGTGGCCGATAGGACTTGAGAGAGTATTTGTTCTACCTTTAGCTCCTCGTTGGGTTCGACACTCTTACTTATCGAAAGAGGCTACAACTATACAGTATACTTGCGGGTTATCAAGACCTTTTCTAGCACCGTTGCCGGGGAGTCATAGCGTGGGGTGAATATTCTCGTGTGTGCTTGTTTGCTTTATCACTAAGTAATTTTTATTTGATGTTCTTAGTTGTTCTCTATCTTTAGCTATGGATATGGAACACGAAATACCCAAAAAATTAGGTGTACTTGCAACTCATAGAGATGGGGTAACTCCTAAAACCTTCGATTCTCATTATGTGAAAGATATTATGTACTACTTTGATAATCCTGAGAAAACCCCATTCAACTTTATAATGGGAGACAGGTTGGATCAACGTGAATACTTTAGGGATTATCGCTCGACACAAAAAGGGAAATTATTATGGGACCAATTTATTATGGTGCGTTGGTATGCCTGGGATCTATGCTTGAGATATGATATTACTTGTTGCTCTAGGATGAAGGCTCCACCCCTTCCCTTTTCATGAAAATTTAATGATAATGAAACCTTAGCTTCTTATGCTAATGGTATATATGATTACTATGATGTGGTACAAATAGAAGAATTTGTTGTTTTTAAGGCTGCTTATGAAATTGAATCTTTGTTTGAAAAGTATGAAGCTTTAGATGATGATGTTTATAGGCCTGAAAATCTTGCTATACTTAGATATTGCTATGAAAATTATGAATACAATTACTATATTAATGCATTTATTGAGAAAGTCTCTGCTGTCTAAGAAGAGACTAATGTTTTGCAAGAAGCTATGGAAGAAAAAATTGATGAAACTGTGAGCTCATTGGATGAAAAAGATGATGAGGAGAGCGAAGAACAAAAGGAGGAAGAGCGGATTGATCACCCGTGCCCACCTTCTAATGAGAGTAACTCTTCAACTCATACATTGTTTAATTCCCCTTCGTGCTTACCGAAGGATGATTGCTATGATGATTGCTATGATCCCGTAGATTCTTTTGAAATATCCCTTTTTGATGATACTTGCTATGCTTGTGGCCAAGATGCCAATATGAATTATGCTTATGGAGATGAACTTGCTATAGTTCCTTATGTTAAACATGAAATTGTTTCTATTGCACCCATGCATGATAGTCCTATTATCTTTTTGAATTCTCCCTACTACACTATATCGGAGAAGTTTGTGCTTATTAAGGATTATATTGATGGGTTGCCTCTTACCGTTGCAGATGATGATTTTGATAGATATAATATGCATGTGCTTGCTGCTCCTACTTGCAATTATTATGAGAGAGGAACTATATCTCCGCCTCTTTATGTTTCCAATATGATAGAATTGCAAGAAACTACTTATACTATGCATTGGCCTTTACTTGGTGTGCATGAATTGTTTCTTTTATGACATGCCGATGCATAGGAAGAGAGTTAGACTTCGTTGTTGCATAATTTATGTTACTTTGTGCTCACTACTAAATTACAAATCATTGTAATTAAAATTGGCGTTGATATACCTTGGGATCCAGGTGGATGCATTACTTGAGCACTACATGCCTAGCTTAATGACTTTAAAGAAAGCGCTGCCAGGGAGACAACACGAAGGTTTTAGAGTGCCATTTATTTCTGTTGAGTGCTTTTATATAGTTTAAAGACAAAAAAATAAAGAGGGGAAACCAAAAAATTTCAAAAAGGAAAGTGAAAGTGAGAAAGACAAGCATTATTGAAGTGGGAGAGCTCCTTGAACTTTGTTCATGCTCACGGAAACTTTGTGAATCTTGATTACAGAAAATTTTCAACAAAAATAATTATCCCCTTGTACAATTCCATTGTACTATAAAAATAATGTGCCAAGGTTTGCCTTTAGGATGTTTACAATGCTTGTTGGTTTGTACGGTGCTGGACAGAAACTTTGGCTGTAGTGCGCGATTTTACATTTTTAACTGGAAAGTCAAACGGTTCTGATTCCTTTTGCACTATCTTTGTGTACAACTTTTTTATTGTTCCTAATTTTGGTAGAAGATTTGGGGTACCAGAAGTATGGTGAATGTTCAGATTGCTACAGACTGTTCTGTTTTTGACAGATTCTGTTTTTGATGCATAGTTTGCTTGTTTTGATGAATCTATCAATTTATATTGGTGGATTAAGCCATGGAAAAGTTATATTACAGTAGCACGATGCAAAAACAAAATATGAATTGGTTTGCTACAGTACTTAGAGTGGTGATTTGCTTTATTATACTAACGGATCTTACCGAGTTTTCTGTTGAAGTTTTGTGTGGATGAAGTGTCTAATCGAGGAGGTCTCGATATGAGGAAAAGGAAGAGAGGCAAGAGCTCAATCTTGGGGATGCCCAAGGCACCCCAAGTAAATATTCAAGGAGACTCAAGCGTCTAAGCTTGGGGATGCCCCGGAAGGCATCCCATCTTTCTTCAACAAGTATCGATATGTTTTCGAATTCGTTTCGTTCATGCGATATGTGCAAGTCTTGGAGCATCTTTTGCATTTAGTTTTCACTTCTCTTTTATGCACCATGCTGGTATGAGATAGTCCTTGGTTGATTTATAAAATGCTCATTGCACTTCACTTAAATCTTTTGAGTATGGCTTTATAGAATGCTTCATGTGCTTCACTTATATCATTTGAAGTTTGGATTGCGTGTTTCTCTTCACATAGAAAACCGCCATTTGTAGAATGCTCTTTTGCTTCACTTATAATTGTTAGAGCATGGGCATATTGTTGACACACGAACACATCACGTGTACCCTCAACGCCGGGGGTGATGCACCGCAGCTCACGTCGAAGGAGACCCGACCGACAGCGCGATACGCAGGACAGTCGGCGGGCGCTTTTGAAGACCCGAAACCCCACACGCCCGGGAGGGACCCCGTCAGGGAGTGCGGCGGCTATGGGCTGCCCTAGGTCGATTCGCTCACCCCTAGAGCCTCGTGGATCGCTGCCCTCCAACGCGAAGAACGAACGAAGAACAAGAAACAAAGATACAAAGGTAGGGGATAAAGATAGATGAACACAAAAGTGTAATAGATTGATTGGTTCGATTGGTGTTGTTCAATCGGCCATCAGCTCCAACATATATAAGAGGCGGTTGGACTTCCCGTACAAGTAAAGGATTCATCTAGGCTTTCCTTACAAAAAAATTACATCAATTCACGTCCTAGAGTCCTAATTCTATTCCAACTCGGATTCAGTCTGAATCTGGCCCAACTTCTGTCTTCCTCCTTGCGTGGGCTGTCGAACTTGCATATGATCTCCTATCAAGATGGCCCAAATACCAAACTTGTGCACCTCAATGAGACGAACAACTCTTATGTTGATTACTTTTTCACAGAAGGCCATCTTGAATACTTTTCGAGGTCATCTTTACCTTCCAGTCGGACTCGATCTCGTAGCAGACTGGATTATCCGAGTCTCGTATTGAATTTGTAGGCCATATAGTACCTCTGATGATGATGACTCCAAAACGAAAGTTTACCATGTTGATGATACGCACATCTTCCGTATTGAACACTCCTCCATCCGAGGTCATCTTGATAAACTTTTGGGCACATGTTCAGTTTCACACGGATTCGAGCTCATCCACTCGGATATTAGAGTCTTTCACTCGGATCTTCCAACTTGGCTTTTCCACTCGGATGTTAGAATCTTTCACTCGGAAGATAATATTTCACTCGGATGACTATATTTTCACTCGGAAAGGCAATCTCTTACTCGATCGGCAAGTTTTAATTCCGACAGTAATATCTTTATTCAGATGATAATAAGTTCATTCGGATGTCAAACTTTCACTCGACCGGTAAGTTTTCCCTCGAAAAGTAAGCTTTCACTCGACCGGTAAGTTTTTACTCGAAAGGTCTCATACGACCTCGGATTGAGAAGAATTATATATGAAAATCGATCGGCTTGACGAGACGAAACTTTCTTGTGTTGAAGGTTTTTCGATTCAAGGCTTTCTTGAGGGCCGATTTGCTCGCACAACCCATCAGACAGGGTGTCTGGTACCTTGCGCCATATTTCCGTTTAGATTCGGTCTACAGTGTATTGCCTCTAACTTTTGCATACAAACTCGGATTGAAATGATCTATATATCATAATTGATTGCCTCAACGAGACGAAGACAATTCCTTTAGAGTGTTACTTCATCCGAGGTCGTCTTGAAGGCGTAATCGGCTGAAAAGCACTCGGAGCACTAAATTCTGCCACTCGGAGTACAGTTTCGGCCCCTAAGATGAGGTTGGATGTAGATGACTTAAACATCAAAGTTATTCCACTCGGGACCTGAAACTTTTCATGCTGAAAACTCTTTCACTCGAGGCCATCTTACTTTCCTTTTGTACCTTGCCAAAATCCGGTGTCAACACATGCCCCCTGTTTTCTAGCAGAGCTTGCGTGCCAGAAAATACTTCTTTTAAGCATGATGTCAACACTACATCGGCTGTGCATGCTGAAGACGATAATTGTTATTGGCCATATGCTTACGCTTGTTGCTCCTTGGGTAGAGCATTTTCAGGTAATAGTCGTCTGAGAACAACCATTGGATGCCACAAATGCCTTCATGTAAGTCTCTCATGTCAATCTTGACTTGACCTTTATCCAAGTACTCCATGGGGGATATTAGAACCATTCGGCGATACCGGATGCCAAAAGATCATGTCCATGCACCTGAAAGGAACCATCAACTATTCGGTGACTCCCGTCATTGTTGATAAAAATACTCCATCAAGTCTCCGCCGAATAGTGTATGTCTCCTAACTTGGATCCTGCAGATAAGAGAAACTTTCTCTAGCCAGATATATGACTCGTACTAGATCCATCAGTGGCCGACTCCACCATGGAGTCAGCCGCAACTCGTGAGGTCAATGTTTGAGTGATTCGTCGATGCATATAAAGATAACATTTGTTGGACGGTTGGCAACGAATCATTGTGAACCTTGATGAACACCACCCCTGTAGCCAAAAAAGTCCTCTACCACAACATATTCGGCTTGATTATTAGCATGTAAGCTCTAGTCGTCATGAAGTCTTCAAATCAAGACCATGGAGAAATATGTGAATAACACCGACTCTGGGCGCTGCTAAACTGAATCATGAAAATAATCTCCATGACATTTTGACTTGGCATCCAGTGAGCGCCGACTGATAAATATCATGTCATGCCCCCTTCCTTCGGTCTCCTGAGTCAACATTTCCTTGCTCCCCGAGTGAACAGAGCTTCACTCATCTCGGTGACACACTTTTTCTGGATCCTGTGATAAACCAACAATATGAGTCGACAACCTTTCTTGTACTAGACTCTCGATTAGTGGCCGAATAATTAGTTAGCCTTCCAGTGTTGGCAAAACTAAGAATTGGGTTTGGGAATATGAGATACACCACAATGAGCACAATTATTCAGATGCCAACTTTGTCAACACAATATACTCTTAGGGTGATATGCAAACATCTGACATGTGTCCTTGAGGGAGTTCCGGACTAGGGGGTGTCCGGATAGCCGAACTATTATCATCGGCCGGACTCCAAGACTATGAAGATACAAGATTGAAGACTTCGTCCCGTGTCCGGATGGGACTTTCCTTGGCGTGGAAGGCAAGCTTGGCGATACAGATATGTAGATCTCCTACCATTGTAACCGACTATGTGTAACCCTAGCCCTCTCCGGTGTCTATATAAACCGGATGGCTCTAGTCCGTAAGACGAAGAACAATCATACCATAGGCTAGCTTCTAGGGTTTATCCTCCTTGATCTTGTGGTAGATCCACTCTTGTGACACACATCATCAATATTAATCAAGCAGGACGTAGGGTTTTACCTCCATCAAGAGGGCCCGAACCTGGGTAAAACATCGTGTCCCTCGTCTCCTGTTACCATCTGCCTAGACGCACAGTTCGGGACCCCCTACCCGAGATCCGCCGGTTTTGACACCGACATTGGTGCTTTCATTGAGATTTCCTCTGTGTCGTCGCCAATAGGCTCGATGGCTTCTTCGATCGTCATCAACGATGCAGTCCAGGGTGAGACCTTCCTCCCCGGACAGATCTTTGTATTCGGCGGCTTTGCACTGCGGGCCAATTCGCTTGGCCATCTAGAGCAGATCGAAAGCTAAGCCCCTGGCCGTCAGGTCAGATTCGGAAGCTTGAACTTCACGACCGACATCCGTGAGGACTAGATCCTCAATGGATTCGATCCACAGCCGAGCGTGCCACACTGTCGCGATGGGCATGATTTAGCTCTGCTGCCGGACAGTACCCTGGAGGCCGCACTCGAGCCCGCTCCGATCTTCAACTCGGAGCTAGCTGCGCAGATCGAGGACGGATGGCTAGACACCGCCTCGGGAGCTGCAACCTCTACGGTGATAGAGCCGAACACTGACATTGTCCCTCATAAGGCTCGTGACTCCAAGGTGCCAGACTCCTCGCCGGACTCCGAACCTCCCGCGCCCCCTCCGATCGAATCTGATTGGGTGCCGATCATGGAGTTCACAGCGGCGGACATCTTTCAACACTCACCTTTCAGCGACATCTTGAGTTTGCTAAAGTGTCTCTCGTTATCAGGAGAGCCCTGGCCGGACTACGGCCAGGACGGTTGGGATGCAGATGACGAAGAAATTCAAAGCCCACCCACCACCCACTTGGTAGCCACTGTCGATGACTTAACCGACATGCTAGACTACGAATCCGAAGACATCGACGGTATGGACGATGATGCCGGAGACGACCAAGAACCAGCGCCTACCGGGCACTGGAAAGCCACCTCATCATATGACATATACATGGTGGATATCCCAAAGGATGGGAATGGCGAAGGAACAGAGGAGGATGACCCCTCCAAGAAACAGCCCAAGCGCCGGCGTCAACGGCGCTGCTCTAAATCCCGCCACAGCAAGAATGAACATTCCGGCACCGGAGATAATAATACACCGGACAATGCCGAAGATAACTCACTCCAGCAAGATGCAGCGCAGGAGGACGGAGACGCCAGCCCTCATCAGAGAGCGGCAGAAGAAGAGGTAGAGGATTACATGCCTCCCTCCGGAGACGAGGCAAGCCTCGACGACGACGAATTCGTCGTGCCTGAGGATCCCGTCGAACAGGAGCGTTTCAAACGCAGGCTTATGGCCACGGCAAACAGCCTGAAGAAAAAGCAGCAACAGCTTAGAGCTGATCAAGATCTGCTAGCCGACAGATGGACTGAAGTCCTCACGGCTGAAGAGCATGAGCTCGAACGCCCCTCCAAAAGCTACCCTAAACGCAAGCTGCTCCCCCGACTAGAGGAGGAGGCATATGAACCCGCATCACCAGGAGACAATACGGCTGATCGACCACCCCGTGGTCACGACAGAGAGGCCTCTAGGCCCTTCACTAGACCCGTACCCCGGCATCGCTCGAAAAGCACAAGGCCACAGGGGAACGCTCCGGACTTGCGGGATATATTGGAGGATAGGGCCAGACAATCAAGATCGATCTATGGATCGCGTGGGCGCCCCATGATACGTGATGACAACCGTCACGCCGGACACAGTAAGTCCGGCCGGGCCGAACAAAACAGACAAAGCTCTTTTGAGCTTCGTCGCGATATCGCCCAGTACAGAGGTGCCGCACACCCACTATGCTTCACAGATGAAGTAATGGATCATCAAATCCCCGAAGGGTTTAAACCCGTGAATATTGAATCTTACGATGGCACAACAGACCCCGCGATTTGGATCGAAGACTATCTCCTTCACATCCATATGGACCGCGGTGACGATCTTCACGCCATCAAATATCTCCCCCTCAAGCTTAAAGGACCAGCCCGGCATTGGCTTAACAGCTTGCCAGCAGAGTCAATTGGGAGTTGGGAAGACTTGGAAGCCGCATTTCTCGATAACTTCCAAGGCACATATGTGCGACCACCAGACGCTGATAACCTAAGCCACATAATTCAGCAGCCAGACGAATCGGCCAGACAATTCTGGACACGGTTCTTAACCAAGAAAAACCAAATCGTCGACTGTCCGGATGCGGAGGCCCTTGCAGCCTTCAAGCATAACATCCGCGACGAGTGGCTTGCCCGGCACCTGGTACAGGAAAATCCGAAATCTATGGCAGCCCTCACATCACTCATGACCCGCTTCTGCGCGGGTGAGGGCAGCTGGCAGTCTGGATATCAAGGACCGTAATGGCAGGCCGAGTCGTAGCAAAAAAAATGCCGCATTAACGGCGACAACATTGAAGATACGACAGTCAATGCCGGATTCAGAGGCTCTAAACCCGATCAGCGGAAAAAGCCATTCAAAAGAACTAGTCCGGGTTCGTCCAATTTGGACCGAATACTCGACCGCTTATGCCAGATACATGGCACCCCTGAAAAACCAGCTAACCACACCAATAGGGACTGTTGGGTATGCAAGCAGGCAGGCAAGTTAATTGCCGAAAACAGTGACAAGGGGCTGCATAGCGATGACGAGGAAGAGACCCGACCGCCGAACAATAGAGGACAGAAGGGTTTCCCCCCACAGGTGCCGACGGTGAACATGATATACGCAACGCACATACCCAAAAGGGAGCGGAAGCGTGCACTCAGGGATGTACACGCGATGGAGCCAGTTGCCCCGAAGTTCAACCCATGGTCCTCCTGCCCGATCACTTTTGACTGGCGGGACCACCCCACCAGCATCCGCCATGGCGGATTCGCCGCATTGGCTCTAGACCCAATCTTCGATGGATTTCACCTCACCAGAGTCCTGATGGACGGCGGCAGCAACCTGAACCTGCTTTATCAGGACACAGTGCGCAAAATGGTCATAGACCCCTCAAGGATTAAACCTACCAAGACGACCTTTAAAGGCGTCGTACCAGGTGTAGAAGCCAATTGTACAAGCTCAGTTACACTGGAAGTGGTCTTCGGATCCCCGGATAACTTCCGGAGCGAGGAGTTAATCTTCGACATAGTTCCGTTCCGCAGCGGCTATCATGCCCTGCTCGGACGTACCGCGTTCGCAAAGTTCAACACGGTGCCGCACTACGCATACCTCAAGCTCAAGATGCCAGGCCCTCGAGGAGTCATCACGGTCAACAGAAACACTGAACGTTCTCTCCATACGGAGGAACATACAGCGGCTCTCGCGGCAGAAGTACAAAGCAGTCCCTTGAGACAATTCTCGAGTCCGGCCATTAAACGGCCGGACACGGCTAAGCGCGCCCGGAGTAACCTACAACAAGACCACCTGGCACGTTCTGAGCACGCGTAGCAGTGCGGCCCCATTCCCAGCCCCTGTAAAACGTCAAGAAAGGTCCTTCGCGTACACCATTACGCTCTGAAGATACCATGGGCATGGGGAGAGGGGCGCGACCACGATAAGCCCAGACTGCGGTTCAACCACACCAGGGGCTCTCAAGTGTGTCGTTCTTTTTTCCTTTTCTTTCTCTTTTTTTTACCCACAGGACTCCGTTCGTCAGAGACCCTGTCCGGCAATAGACCTGCCGAACTCACGATGCAACAGCCAGGGAAGAAGAAAGGCTACAGCGAATATCCAGGTGGTCTCCATTACGAGCATTAAATCTGTTTTATGCACCATTCCGCAGCCTACCCCTGGAGTGGGACATATTTTACAGTCACATCCCTTGCCTATCGCACCATTTGTATCGTTCTGCACTTATAACAGTTTTTCTTGAATAAGTAATGGAGCACCCTTTTGCTTCCAATTGCATTTATCTTTTATACATATGTTCATTTGTGACATTACGCACCCGTACGTTTTGGTACGGCCAAAATACACCAGGGGCTTATGTTTCCCGCATCATGGTGTGATAAGTCCGAACACTTTCACAAGTGCGGCACCCCGAACTTATAACACTATATGCATCAGCTCCGAATCATGTCTTGGGTCAATAGTTGGGTTTGCCCGGCTCCCATGTTTTGGTACCTTACGTTCCGTTGTATCGGCTAAGGTAGCACTGGGAGAACCACTGTGATTGTGCCCCAGTTGAGCTGGGTTAACACCTCAATGGAGAAAGCTAAAACTGACCGTCATGATGAGGCGAGAGCTGGTCGCTGTTCGAGAGGTTTTTGCGAGTCCTTAAAGACTTATGCCACTTAGAGCGAGGAGCCGGATTTTGTCCGGCCCAGGCATGGATAGCGCCCCAAATTTGGCCTTCCGAAGACTAGGTGCTTCGCCGAAATTTAAAATTATAGAATTCTATGGCTAAGTGAGAGTGTTCAAGCATTATAAGTCCGGTTACCTTATTCGTTGTGTTGAGCGCCTCCCTAGATGGACCCAAATATGGGAACAAGAGCGCTCAAATTTATCCCGAACACCCCAGCACTCGTGCCGTGGGGGCTGAAGCTGACGACTTGCCATCTCTCAGATTTGATAAACAGCCACACAGAAGGTAATATATTAAATTAAAAAGCATTGCTTAGCGCAAATGAACTAAGTTTTCAGCACACAGGATAACAAAATGCGAGTCTACTCAAATATTACATCTTTGGAGCACTCACCCGCAATAGTGCGGGTGCCCTTCAGCACACTCTTATAATACATCTCGGGCGTGCGATACTCCTTGCCCTCCGATGGTGGGTCCATCACAAGCTTCTGGGCATCCAGCTTGCCCCAGTGCACCTTTGCATGGGCAAGGGCCCGACGGGCACCCTCAATACAGGCGGAGTGCTTGATGACTTCAACCAACGGGCACGCATCCACCAGCCGCCGCACCAGGCCGAAGTAGCTCCCAGGCATGGCCTCCTTAGGCCACAGCCGAACTATAAGGCCCTTCATGGCCTGTTCGGCCGCCTTGTGGAGCTCGACCAGCTGCTTCAGCTGGTCGCTAAGGGGCACCGGATGTCCGGCCTCGACATACTGAGACCAGAAGACCTTCTCCATCGAGCTCCCCTCCTTGGCCCGGTAGAATGCGGCAGCATCAGACACACTATGAGGAAGATCTGCGAACGCTCCTGGAGAGCTCCGAATTCGGGTAAGCGACAGGTAATTAACACTCACATGCTTACTTTGCATGAAAAATGCCTTACCCGCTGATATTTTCTTTACCGCCTCGATCTCCTGGAGGGCCTTGTAGGCTTCGACCTTAGTGGCTTTGGCACTCTCAAGAGCCGATGCAAGCTCAAACTCTCGAGTCTTCGAGTCATGCTCCAAGCTCTCATGTTTTTGCACGAGATCCTGGAGCTCTTGCTGTACCTACGCCACCCGCGCCTCCTGCTTCTCTCGCTCGGTGCGCTCCGCAGCCGCATTGCGTTCGGCCGCAGCCACCGCCTCTTTCAGGGTCGCCACCTCGTTAGTGGCCCCTGCAATACCCACATTATCCTTGTCATTCTTTTTGCAACCAAAATCCTTTTCTGTAAGGTGCAATTTTAATAAGGTGTTACTCACCTTCCTTGTCCTCGAGCTACTTCTTGGCACGGCCGAGCTTGTTCTCGGACCGCTCGTGGTTTTCTTTCAAAGTATTGACCTCCGCAGTCAGTGCGGCAGAGGTCAGCAGCGCAGCCTGCAATGCCATATTGACATATTTTTATGACTCCTGTGTATATCTTTTTTAAGATCCTCAGTCCGGCTTTTCTTTCCGAACACCGAACCAAGCATCAGGGGCTACTGTCTATGTGGTACCATTTTATACATATCGAAATTCTTACCTCAAAGCCTGTTAGAAGGCTGTTGCAGGCTTCGGTCAGCCCGCTCTTGGCGAGCTGCACCTTCTGAATCACCACACTCATAACAGTGCGGTGTTCCTCTTCGATGGAGGCGCCATTGAGCGCCTCCAGCAAATTATCCGGCACCTCCGGATGGACGGAGGTAGCCGGCGTCACGGTCTTGCCCTTCTTGCGAAGGGGTCACCCGCCGGACTCCGAAGCCACTGTGGGTTCCGGGGCTGAGTCCGGTGCAAAGTCGGGAGGTTGTCCTGCGACACCTCCGGGGCCCTCTCCTCCTGGTGGGTCGCTTCCTGGGATCCCACCTCGGCATCGTCCGCATCACGGGGGGTGGAGGCAGTCGGAAGAGAATCCATATCCGACGCCCCTAAGGACCCGCTCGACAAAGTGGGGAGATCATCCTTAGGCGGACTGCAGGGTTGTATGCGGCATTAGAAAGACATAATGTGGCGGAAAATGAAAACCTTGAAGTTATTCGGGAGTCCGGATACTTACGATCTCGCCAGAGGCTTGGCCCTTGGAGGCCAGTCCTCGTCGTCGTCACTGGCATGGGCGGAACAGTCCGGGGGAAGAGTTTTTCCCTTCTTGGACCCTTCGGCCTCCCTTGTTGGGGAGGCCTTCCTTTTCTTCCCTCCCCCCGCTGGGGGAGAGGCTTTCTTCTTCTCCTCCTCGCCCTGGTGGGAGGAGTCGGCCTCGGATTCATCATCCGATAGCACCTGAAAACGGGAACTCTTCCAAGTCCCCGTGGCCTTCTTCTTGGCCTTCTTCTCCGGCACCACGTGGGGTGCCGGAGCCAGCAGCCCCGTTAGGCGGGCGTCCGCTGGGTCCTCTGGCAATGGGGCCGGACAGATAGCCTGTGCGGCCTTCTTCAGCCAGTCCTGTCAAAGGAAAGGGAGTTTAGATCCCGCATAGAGTCAAACTATGGAAAACAAGCGTCCCTTAAAGGACATAATAACTTACTTCATCAGCTGGACGCTCGAAGCTGAATCCACGATCTTCGGTAGCGGATGCGGGAGCCTCGGCGCCCTTGAACAGCACCTTCCAGACCTCTTCGTACATAGTGTTGAAGAGCCCATTCAAAGTCTGGTGCTGCGCCGGATCGAACTCCCACATATTGAAACCCCGTCGTTGGCACAGGAGAATCTGGCGGATGAGCATGACCTGGACTACATTGACAAGCTTGAGCTTCTTGTCCACCAGCTTTTGGACGCAAGCTTGGAGCCCGGTCAGCTCCTCCGAATCGCCCCAAATCCGGCCGCTCTCTTTCCAGGAGGTGAGCCGTGTGGGGATGCCGGATCTGAATTCGGAGGCTGCTGCCCATTCGGGGTCACGCGGCTCGGTGATATAGAACCACCCCGATTGCCACCCCTTGATGGTTTCCACAAAAGTGCCCTCCAGCCACGTAACGTCGGACATCCTGCCCACCATGGCGCCTCCGCACTCCGCTTGGCTGCCCTTCACAACCTTCGGCTTGACACTGAAGGTCTTGAGCCACAAGCCGAAGTGGGGCTGGATGCAGAGGAAGGCCTCACACACGACGATAAACACCGAGATGTTGAGGATGAAATTCGGGGCCAGCTCGTGGAAATCCAGGCCGTAGTAGAACATGAGCCCCCAGACAAAGGGATGGAGCGGGAAGCCCAGTCCGTGGAGGAAATGGGGAAGGAATACTACCCTCTCATGGGGCTTGGGGGTGGGGATGAGCTCTCCCTCGATGGGGAGCCGGTGCGCGATGTCGCTGGACAAGTATCCAGCGTTGCGGAGCTTCTGGATCTGCCCCTCCGTGATGGAGGAGGCCATCCACTTGCCTCCTGCTCCGGACATAGTTGGAGAAGGTTGAGGTGAGATGTGCGGGCTTGGGCGCTGGAGCTTGGGTTCGCAGAGATGGATAAGCCAAGGAGGAAGAAGGCGCAGGTAAAAGGGTTGGATCTTTATCCCCTTATATGGGCGGACGAAAACATGCGTCCCCACCGGCCTGATAAAACTCGCTTGTCCCCCAAGTGCCGCAATCAATGGCGCGGTTGGGTTACCCACGTTCGTATTGATGGGAATCCAGGAATAAGGGGAACACGATCTCTGCTTCCACAAGACGTGCCAAGGAAACCGCTTCGCTAAACGCGCTGAGGTGGTATAATAAAAACAATTTAAGTAAAGGCTTGGTTGTGGTGTGACGTCACGCCATCAAATACGTCAGCAAATTGAACTTGTGTAAATATTATTCTCTCTACGGTGGTATGTGGAAATTATTTTGCAGAGCCGGACACTATCCTGGTGTTCACAATCTTCTATGAATTATTCGGAGGGAGAACCCGCCTTGCAATGCTGAAGACAACATGCGCGCCGGACTCGTCGTCATTGAAGCCTGGTTCAGGGGCTACTGAGGGAGTTCCGGACTAGGGGGTGTCCGGATAGCCGAACTATCATCATCGGCTGGACTCCAAGACTATGAAGATACAAGATTGAAGACTTCGTCCCGTGTCTGGATGGGACTTTCCTTGGCGTGGAAGGCAAGCTTGGTGATACGGATATGTAGATCTCCTACCATTGTAACCGACTCTGTGTAACCCTAGCCCACTCCGGTGTCTATATAAACCGGATGGCTCTAGTCCGTAGGACGAACAACAATCATACCATAGGCTAGATTCTAGGGTTTAGCCTCCTTGATCTCGTGGTAAATCCACTCTTGTAACACACATCATCAATATTAATCAAGCAGGACGTAGGGTTTTACCTCCATCAAGAGGGCCCAAACCTGGGTAAAACATCGTGTCCCTCGTCTCCTGTTACCATCCGCCTAGACGCACAGTTCGGGCCCCCTACCCGAGATCCGCCAGTTTTGACACCGATAGTCCTTATTTCAAAGGACCTGGTGAACCCTTCCACCAAAGTGTGAATAGACGATATAATTCAGATGTTTCGGCTGGGGATAAATTCTGGGACGCTGGCTTTGATGGAACGGTTGAAGAATATGGACAATGCACCATTTGGAGTCTCCTATAGTGAGATGAAAACTGTCGACTCCTCCTGCCGACTCGATACTTGTCCTCCTTTACTCCTATCGGCTTCACAATAGGAGATGTGATGCCGCTCTTAACTCGAGGATTTCTCTTGGGAACCCAAGTCATGTTCCTCTTCTCCAGCTCTTTGCAGGTATGGTAAGCCAAGTCGACATCCCGGCTGGGACTTTGGTTTGTGCACTGGCATGTTCTTCCTAGCTTTGGGCATCTCCGGCTTGGCCTATCCAAACTCGGCGATTGGATCCTTGAAAGTTACTTGCTTCACTTTCTTGTCCTAAGTAGACAACATAGATTCGGCTGGCTTTTTGTCATCTGGAGTCGGATCTGAAATAGCACACTTGCGGCCATCCCTTTTCACTCGGTACACTTGCTTGACCACGTTCATCTTCTTTGCTGACCCCTGGACCGATTCTTTTTGGTTGAGTCGGTCTTTAACATGTGGTTGTTGAACAAATGATGATCCTCCCAGAGTTGCATAATTTTGGTGAGGTGGTTTAGAATATGATGGACGGTGTGCCCTTGATTTATACTTGTTCCGTGATTGATCTAAATAATAGTCAGCATGGGGAGGTATCCATGACATCGGCATTGGTGGCCCAAAAGGAGGATATGGAATCTGTTTGCTCAACTTCTTCCTTCGCCAAACCCGGTCTTCAAATTTATGCCTTGGGGGTGACTTCGATGCTTTTTTTCACTCAGCCAATAAGCACTCTTTGCCTCACTTATCTTCTGATATTTTTCTAATAACTGTGTGAAAGTGACTTTCGGCTTTTCACCTTTGCACTTACCATGGCCTTTGCTTTCTTTGCTAGTGCATGCATCGGTCTATTTTCTTGTTGCCCCCTAGTGCTAGATGTCACCATTGTAGCTTTGATGGAATTTTCGTCTTCAAGATTGTTCTTGATGCACTTTTTAACAATATCCTTGCTCGAAGACTTGATTCCTTCATCATTGGTGTGTACTTGTCCACCTTTAGATGAATGGGATGGAGATAGCCGAGTCAACATTTGATTGCCGTCAAAACCAATCTCATCCGACTGGCCAAATGATCGTGCCTCAACAAACTCCAGTCGTCCTATCTTGTCCGATTGCTCGACTTGATGGATCAAGTTGTAATCTTTGACATTTTGCTCGAACGAACATTGCATTCGCTCTTGTTTTGATGGCTCGACATCATGATCAATTATAATAATAGGATTAGTCAGCGATGTACCAATGATGTGATCAACTATGCATGCACTGGATGTACACTCCTGGTCCATTAACCGATATTGTGATATCAGCTTCGATACAAAACAACCGAGAGGTGTCAGTTTAACATCATCCGACTCAGATATGCATTGATTCGTCCTCCTTTCCCGATGCGCTTGAATCGGCTATCCTGGAGAACTTTGAACCTGGCTTTATATTCCTGCAACCAAAATAATTACAGAATATACGTCTCATCCGAGACAAAATGTTAGCCAGGCATGAAACAAACAAAGTTGTCCATATGAATATAAAGTTCAGTCGGCACTATTAGCCTCTATAACTGGTGCCATGTGTTGACTAGCATGATTAGTGACAAGATCATTCCTAAAAAATAGATTACTCATTTCGATTGGTCTTTCAAAATTAATTAGAATCTTACTAACGGGTGCATCAACAATATGATTTTGACCGAATCGAAGATTGAATAAACTGTTTTCTAGGTGTACCTTTGTGAAGACATTGGAAGGAGAAGATGGTTGCACCACCGGAACAATACCTTGCTCTACTGAATAATTCTCCAATGCCTCTTCCTTTTTTTCTGGGTCTCGTGCTTCATCACTCGGATTGCCTGAGTAGACAGTCGGATTGCCCGAGTGGATTTCACTTGGACGTTCTTTGTCAGTTGAACTTTGCCCGACTGCACGCTCTGGTTCTTGATCTTCATCACTAGCCAAACTTTGTTTGGCCATATAACTTTGCTCTTGATGATCATCAATTTCTTTAGCACGGAACTCATAGGGCAGCATGTAAGCTCCCTCACATCCAGAAAAATCGAGCACGACCAATTTGTTGCATTTACCGTGCCTTTGCTCGGTGAAGCTTGCATCTTCTATTTTGGTACACGCGGCAATAATTGGCTTGATGCACTCGGCTTTAGCCGGCGATGCACTCGTCTGGAACGATGCACTCGGTTGGCATGATGTTCTCAGCTGGCACGATGCATTCGGCTGGCTCGATGCAACGCACTCGGCCTTAAACGTCTCGGTGCTCAATCCGATTTCAATTGAATCCACCATTGTTTTCACAATAAATGAACCGTTCAACTCGGTTGTAGACGACTTGGTCAAATTTGACCCGGTTTCAACCGAATCAACCGTATTAGCCGAGTGAACCCTTTCTTGCTGATTTGCTTGCAAAGCTTCTTTCTTGGCTTGCCTCAACATCACAGAGGAGTCAACAAGATTGCTGCATGGAGGAAGGAACTTGACATATTCTTGCAAATACTCTTCTTCACACTTCTTCTTGAGTGCATCATAAGCTTGTCGCTATTCCCTGTGAGCTCTGGCTTGTTCTTGTCCACTTGGGCCACATATTTTTCTTTAAACTCAGCCCTGCTTGGATCGGCTTGCCCCCCAGTACTTTTACGATCTTTTGGCAATGAATTGATGTTGCCGAAATTTTGCGATTTTATAGGGGTGTATAACATGTTGCAATGATAGGTGAAGACATGTGCGCTGTTGTTGAATATTTTCTCACGCCAATTTGATCAATCGGCAGCACTTCGTCTTCTTTCAAAACCCTAACTCTTATTGCCTCATAATCAGGAACCAATCCCTTTTCGTGCTGCTCAAGGCAAATAGCACTAATTTTCTTATTTTGAGCTAAAATTTTAATGCAGCTAGAGCCACCTCATCTCCTGCAATATTAGGCACATATGCTCCTGCAGAATCTCCATTCACTCGGCCAAGGTGATCCGAGTCATGAATATTTTTAGTTTCATATGCCACTGAACAATTAATACCACGAGGTGTAGTATATGATGTTTGAGGATAACCGGCCAAATAGCTAATGGAAGCATGGCCGATTCCCCCATCCATTGGCATGTTTGGGGATGAATCTGCATATTGCGAGTTGGCTACCGATGGATAAAACTGTGAGACGCCCTCCTGCACATGAGGTGTCATATATCTATCACTCGAACAAATCATGTTGTTCACCGGCATATTGAAAGATGTTGCCGATGCATGAAATTTCTGATTCATAAGTTGCATGTTACGATTCTGTAAATTCCAAGTTTCTCCAATGGAATTATTAGTCGGCCTTTGCTCGTTAGGGCTAGCCGACATGACATGTCCATTGAAAGATCTAGCAACATCAACATAATGGCTATTTGCATCTACATAAGGAGATTGACGATACATGTTACCGTTGTAGATTGCAGCCGCTTGATGACGCTCCCCTCGTAGCAAGAACAGGCTGGAGACTGTTCAAAGCTTCGTCCCAACGGAGTCGCCAAAAAGTGTGTTGACACACGAACACGTCACGTGTACCCTCGATGCCGGGGGTGATGCACCGTAGCTCATGTCGAAGGAGATCCGATCGACAGCGCGATACGCAGGACAGTCGGCAGGCGCTTTTGAAGACCCGAAACCCCACACGCCCGGGAGGGACCCGTCAGGGAGTGCGGCGGCTATGGGCTGCCCTAGGTCGATTCGCTCACCCCTAGAGCCTCGTGGATCGCTGCCCTCCAACGTGAAGAACGAACGAAGAACGAGAAAGAAAGATACAAAGGTAGGGGATAAAGATAGATGAACACAAAAATGTAATAGATTGATTGGTTCGATTGGTGTTGTTCAATCGGCCATCACCCCCAACATATATAAGAGGCGGCTGGACTTCCTGTACAAGTAAAGGATTCATCTAGGCTTTCCTTACAAAAAAATTACATCAATTCACGTCCTAGAGTCCTAATTCTATTCCAACTCGGATTCAGTCTGAATCTGGCCCAACTTTTGTCTTCCTCCTTGCGTGGGCCGTCGAGCTTGCATATGATCTCCTATCAAGATGGCCCAAATACCAAACTTGTACACCTCAACGAGACGAACAACTCTTATGTTGATTACTTTTTCAAATAAGGACATCTTGAATACTTTTCGAGGTCATCTTTACCTTCCAGTTAGACTCGATCTCGTAGCAGACTGGATTATCCGAGTCTCGTATTGAATTTGTAAGCCATATAGTACCTCTGATGATGATGACTCCAAATTGAAAGTTTACTGTGTTGACGATACGCACATCTTCCGTATTGAACACTCCTCCATCCGAGGTCATCTTGATAAACTTTTGGGCACATGTTCAGTTTCACTCGGATTCGAGCTCATCCACTCGGATATTAGAGTCTTTCACTCGGATCTTCCAACTTGGCTTTTCCACTCGGATGTTAGAATCTTTCACTCGGAAGATAATATTTCACTCGGATGACTATATTTTCACTCGGAAAGGCAATCTCTTACTCGATCAGCAAGTTTTAATTCCGGCGGTAATATCTTTACTCAGATGATAATAAGTTCACTCGGATGTCAAACTTTCACTCGACCGGTAAGTTTTCCCTCGAAAAGTAAGCTTTCACTCGATCGGTAAGTTTTTACTCGAAAGGTCTCATACGACCTCGGATTGAGAAGAATTATATATGAAAATCGATCGGCTTGACGAGACGAAACTTTCTTGTGTTGAAGGTTTTTCGATTCAAGGCCTTCTTGAGGGCCGAATTGCTCGCGCAACCCATTAGACAGGGTGTGTGGTACCTCGCGCCATATTTCCGTTTAGATTCGGTCTGCAGTGTATTGCCTCTAACTTTTGCATACGAACTCAGATTGAAATGATGTATATATCAAAATTGATTGCCTCGACGAGACGAAGACAATTCCTTTAGAGTGTTACTTCATCTGAGGTCGTCTTGAAGGCGTAATCGGCTAAAAGGAACTCGGGGCACTAAATTCTGCCACTCGGAGTACAGTTTCGGCCCCTAAGATGAGGTTGGATGTCGATGACTTAAACATCAAAGTTATTCCACTCGGGACCTGAAACTTTTCATGCTGAAAACTCTTTCACTCGAGGCCATCTTACTTGCCTTTTGTACCTTGCCAAAATCCGGTGTCAACGCATATATTTTGTAGAAAGAATTAAAACTCTCTTGCTTCACTTATATTTATTTAGAGAGATGACAGGAATTGGTCATTCACATGGTTAGTCATAAAATCCTACATAAACTTGTAGATCACTAAATATGATATGTTTGATTCCTTGCAATAGTTTTGCGATATAAAGGTGGTGATATTAGAGTCATGCTAGTTGAGTAATTGTGAAATTGAGAAATACTTGTGTTGAGGTTTGCAAGTCCCGTAGCATGCATGTATGGTGAACCGTTATGTAATGAAGTTGGAACATGAGGTGTTTTTTGATTGTCTTCCTTATGAGTGGCAGTCGGGGACGAGCGATGGTCTTTTCCTACCAATCTATACCCGTAGGGGCATGCGTAGTAGTACTTTGCTTCGTGGGCTAAGTAGACTTTTGCAATAAGTATATGAGTTCTTTATGACTCATGTGAGTCCATGGATATACGCACACGCACCCTTCCACTTTGCTAGCCTCTATTGTGCCGCGCAACTTTCGCCGGTATCATGAACCAATTATTTACCTTCCTTAAAACAGCCACCGTACCTACCTATTATGGCATTTCCATAGCCATTCCGAGATATATTGCCATGCAACTTTCCACCGTTCTGTTATTATGACACGTTCCATCATTGTCATATTGCTTTGCATGATCGTAAGATAGCTAGCATGATGTTTTCATGGCTTGTCCGTTTTTATGTCATTGCTATGCTAGATCATTGCACATCCCGGTACACTGCCGGAAGCATTCATATAGAGTCATATCTTTGTTTGAGATATCGAGTTGTAATATTGAGTTGTAAGTAAATAAAAGTGTGATGATCATCATTATTACAGCATTGCCCCAGTGAGGAAAGGATGAAGGAGACTATGATTCCCCCACAAGTCGGGATGAGACTACTGACTTTATGAAAAATAAAAGAGGCCAAAGAAGCCCAAATAAAAAAGAGGCCAAAGAAGCCCACCAAAAAGAAAGAAAAAAATAAAAAATGAATGAAAAATAAAAGAAAAAACTGAGAGAAAAAGAGAGAAGGGGAAATGTTACTATCCTTTTACCGCACTTGTGCTTTAGAGTAGCACCATGTTCTTCATAGAGAGAGTCTCCTATGCTTTCACTTTCATATACTAGTGGGAATTTTTCATTATAGAACTTGGCTTGTATATTCCAATGATGGGCTTCCTCAAAATGCCCTAGGTCTTCGTGAGCAAGCAAGTTGGATGCACACCCACTTAGTTTCTTTTGTTGAGCTTTCATATATTTATAGCTCTAGTGCATCCGTTGCATGGCAATCCCTACTCACTCACATTGATATATATTGATGGGCATCTCCATAGCCCGTTGATACGCCTAGTTGATGTGAGACTATCTTCTCCCTTTTTGTCCTCACAACCACCACCATATACCGCCATAGTGCTATGTCCATGGCTTGCGCTCATGTATTGCGTGAGAGTTAAAAAGTTGAAGCGCATTAAAAAGTATGAACCAATTGCTCGGCTCGTCATCGGGGTTGTGCATGATTTGAATGCTTTGTGTGATGAAGATGGAGCATAGCCAGACTATATGATTTCGTAGGGAGGAGCTTTATTTGGCTATGTTCTTTCGATAAGACATAATTGCTTGGTTGGTATGCTTGAAGTATTATTGTTTTTATGTCAAATGATAGACTATTGCTTTGAATCACTCATATATTGATATTCATGCCATGATTAGACATATGATCAAGATTATGCTAGGTAGCATTCCACATCAAAAATTATCTTTTTTATCATTTACCTACTCGAGGATGAGCAGGAATTAAGCTTGGGGATGATGATACGTCTCCGTCGTATCTATAATTTTTAATTGTTCCATGCCAATATTCTTCAACGTTCATATACTTTTGGCAACTTTTTATATGATTTTTAGGACTAACATATTGATCCAGCGCCCAGTGCCAGTTCCTGTTTGTTTCATGTTTTATGTTTCGCAGAAAACCCATATAAAACGGAGTCCAAACGGGATGAAAACGGATAGAGATTATTTTGGAATATTTATGATTTTTGGGAAGTAAAATCAACGCGAGACGGTGCCCGAGGGGGGCAGGAGACAGGGGGGCGCGCCCCAGGGAGGCAAGCGCACCCTGGACTCTCTTGAGCCACCCGTAAGGTGGTTGATGCTCTTCTTTTGCTGCAAGAAAGCTAATTTTATGAGAAAAATCTGGGCGAAAGATTCGCCACAATCAGAGTTACGTATCTCCAGATATAAAGGAAACGGTGATGGGGCAGAACTAGGGAACACAGAAACAGACAGATAGATCCAATCTCGGAGGGGCTCTCGCCCCTCCCAAGCCATGGGAGCCAAGGACCAAAGGGGAAACCCTTCTCCCATCTAGGGAGGAGGTCAAGGAAGAAGAAGAAGAAGGGGGGCTCTCTCCCCCTTGCTTCCGGTGCGCCGGAGCGCTGCCGGGGGCCATCATCATCACCGTGATCTTCACCAACACCTCCGTCATCTTCACAAACATCTCCATCACCTTCCCCCTTCTATATTCATCGGTCCACTCTCCCGCAACCCGCTGTACCCTCTACTTGAACATGGTGCTTTATGCTTCATATTATTATCCAATGATGTGTTGCCATCCTATGATGTCTGAGTAGATTTTCATTATCCTATCAGTGATTGATGAATTGGTATGATTAGTTTGAGTTGCATGTTTTATTATTGGTGTTGTCCTATGGTGCCCTCCGTGTCGCGCAAGAGTGAGGGATTCCCGTTGTAGGGTGTTGCAATGCGTTCATCATTCGCTTATAGTGGGTTGCGTGAGTGACTGAAACACACACCCGAGTAAGGGGATTGTTGCGTATGGGATAAAGGGGACTTGATGCTTTAATTCTATGGTTGGGTTTTACCTTAATGAATCTTTAGTAGTTGCGGATGTCGTGGTTCTAAGTCTGACAGTAGAATGGGGGGTAGGTATGGAGAGGCAAGATCCTAGCTATGGAGTAGTTGTACACACGAGTGTTTTACGAGTTCAGGCCCTTCTCGGAGGAAGTAATAGCCCTACGTCTCGGAGCCCGGAGGCGGTCGACTGGTTTCTCTGTATATGAGTTACAGGGGTGCGAACCCTTTACACTAAGGAGGGGGGTGGCTTATATAGAGTTTGCCAGACCCCTCCGGCCCTTAGTTATCCAGGGTTTAAAGTACATTAAGACAGGGGGTTACTGGTAACGCCCTCATAAAGTGCCATGAAGACTATTAAAGCTACTTAATGACAGGCCGTTGCATGCTGATTGACTTTAGATCTTCTGGCCATCGAGTGGTTAGCTTCATGGTCGAGTGGCTATCTTCATCGTCGAGTGTCCTTGAGTTCGTCGAGTGAAGTCCCTCTTGGTCGACTGGAAGGTAGCTTCTTCTAAGGATGTCCTTGGGTAGGGTATCCTAGATAGGTTCATGACCCTACCCTAGGTACATGACTTCATCATTAGCCCCCAAATGGATCGAGGTTCGAGTGAGGAAGGGGTCGATAATTTTCTCCGACCTATTTCCCGTGCTCTGATTATGTCGTATCCTGGATCAACGATTTTTCTTTTTTGGCGTTGGCATTAACTTTTCCTTCAGTCGCCTTGATCCATTCTTTTCTTCTGTCGAGTGAACTTCCGAGCGACGGATCGCAGGAAATCTATCGTCTGACAGATTGATCTGCCGTTAGCGGATTTTGTGGGATCCGAATTTTGGGAAGCGCACGAAGCGGGGCGGACCGTGGTACTCGGATGGGATAAGGCGTGGACGCCTCGATTTCCATGCCGCCTTTTTCGCCACGTATCATGCGTGCGCGACTGTTTCGGGATGTGACAGGACCGCCCGGGCCTACTTGTCAGCCACTCGGAAGTGTCCTTATATAAAGCGCCGGGCGAGGGTTTTTGAACAGTGCCTTCCCATTCTCCTCTCTGCCCTCTTTGCCTCCGCCCGCTGTGCCTGCTCTCACTTCCGCCTATCCACTCCTCGCGTGCTTCGCCGGCAACAATGGTGAAGGAGAAGACGGCGGCCTTGGAGCGCGCGAAGAAGGCGACGACGGCGGGGAAAGCGAAGGGGAGAGCGTCCAGTCGGGGCGGATCTTCGTCAAGGTCCCGCCTGCCAAAAGGTTGGGTCCAAGGGGATTGGATCCGTTCGACCATCACCAAGACGGATCTCAATGACCTGGAAAAACGAGGGTATGATCCCCCATGGGTCAGCAAGGCTTCCGGGGTCCGAGTGTCAACCGCAGCCGAAGGAGGGTGAGTGCGTTCTCCTAGCCACTCATGTAGACCGTGGATTCTCTCTGCTGCCGAGTGTTTTCTTCCGAGGGTTTCTGAACTTCTTTGGGGCGCAACTCCACCATTTCACTCCCAATTCCATTGCCCATCTTGCTTCTTTCGTTTCTATGTGCGAGAACTTCCTGGGTTGTCGACCACATTGGGGTCTCTTTAAGCACATATTCACCTGTCGCTCACAGACGGTGAAAAAGGCGAGTCCGGGTGATGAGAGGACTAAGGTTATCGATGTGCGGGGGTCTTGGGATTCAGATGAGGAATAAGAATACTTTCCCGGCCATGACCCTTCCTGAGTCGGTCAGAGGGTGGCAGTCAACGTGGTTCTACTGCCAAGACGAGTCGACGCCGGGGCAGTCGACTGGTCTCCCTCCGTTCTCCATGGACCGAGTGGACAAACCCTCTTCTCTGAAGGTGCTTCCTGAGGAGAAAGCTCAGGTAAAAATGTTGATGGAACGCGTAGTCCAACTCGTTAGGGACGGAGTGACGGGTATGGATCTTCTGGAGGTCTTCCTTAGACGGCGTAGCCAACCGCTTCAGTACCGAGGCCACCCGATGTGGTTGTACTGTGGTACCGAAGACACCCCTCGGGTCCATCCAGAAGCGGTCGACGACGCCACACTGGAGAGGTGGGTGGCCGCAATCACAGGGAATAAGGACAACCCTCGAGGGGCTAGGAGGATCCCACCACTCGACTGTACCTACACACCGGACACGGTATGACCAGTTATCTCCAATTGTAATCTTGCTTTATTCATTCTGCTTCGCTGCGAATTGGTCGATTGATCTTTGTTTTGTTTTGTTGTCTGACAGGCCACCACTGAGTTATACTCGATGCCCAATGGAGCGCAAACGCCGACTGAAGAGGAGGAAGGAAGTGGGGGCAAAAGCCCGGAGGATTGGGATTCGGATGCTGACGATGATGATGAGGGTGATGACTCTGGTGAGGAGGAAGAGGAGGAGGAGGAGGAGGAAGTTGTACCTCCTCGCTCGGAAAGACACTCGAAGCTTGTCCATGATCCCGTAGCCGAGCGTGGTAAGGGGGTCGCAACCGTCACGCAGTCGTCCAAGCGCCCTCGGACTTCTTCTCCGGTGCCGACTGAGAAAGCTCCGAAGCAATCTCGAGTGGCGCCGTCGAAGTCGGCGAAGGTCTTGCCGAAGATGAAGATGGTGATCCCCACTATCTCAGGGTAATGGTGTAGCTTGAGTTTGTCTGTTCCACGTGAACTTATTCTTGGTCGACTCATGAGCTAATCGACTGACTTCTGGAACTGCAGTGCTGCTACTTCTGATACCTCGGACAGAGCTGAAGATCAGGAGATGGAGGATGCTGTTACCTTGAAACCTGGTATGACTCTTGTAGTTCCGTCTTCTGTCGATTGGCTTCTTGTCTCTAATTTTGATTCTTTTTCTGCAGCTTCATCTAACGTCGTTATCGACCTTCCTGACAACGACGACGAGGAACCACCGAGGCAGAGAAGGAACAAGAAAGCGTCTGCTGGCAAGGCGACTCAGGACGTGCCAGCACCCGAGACATTGGTCGTGGAGGGAGACAATGTCACTCGACCTACCGTAACCTTTGTGGTGCCGTTGACGAGTGCTCGTCCTTCATCGTCGAGTGCTGCTCAACCCTCGCTTTTCTCAACCTACCACGTCCCAGAAGACCAAGCCAGTGATGCCAGAGAAGCAATGCGCCAAGCAGGGGTCATGATGGAGCAAGTGAAGGCAATTCGAGAAGCCAGCCAGGCAGCCTATGACGCCAGTTCAGCTCTTCAGAGTAATGTTCAGGTCAGTCGGTCACTGCCTGTTCTGTTAGGATATGATATCTAAAAACTCTTCTTTCTGAAATTCCTAGAGTTTGTCTTACGCCCACTGGGTGTGTCGATTGAAATTCCGGGTTAGTGGGGGCACGCTGAGTGCACCCACTGGGTGTAGTCCCCAAGGCTATGGTGGACTGCTGGCAGTCGACCATAGGCTTTATGTCTTAAGTTTTTTCCTTACTCGACTAGGTCGAATAGATTCATAAACTAGTGGGGGCACGCTGAGTGCACCCACTGGGTGTAGTCTCCGAGACTGTGGTCGACTGCTGGCAGTCGACTATAGTTTGAAGAACACCTCCCATTTTTTTGTTGGTCGACTGGTCGACTCTAACTGATGAAACTAGTGGGGGCACGCTGAGTGCACCCACTGGGTGTAGTCCCCGAGACTATGGTCGAATGTTTGTATTCGGCCCTAGTCTTAGAAACGCTATGATTTTTCCTTAGTCACTCGGAAGTGAATTGTCTTTGACATCTGTCGATTCGTTCTTCGTAGAAATCCTGCGACCTTGCGGCTCGTTATACTGAGTTGGAGAACAAACACATCCAGCTCAAGCTTGATCTGAAGCTGACCCAAGAGAACCTAACGAAGGCGAAGGAGGAAGCTAAAGGTATGTTTGGTGAGGCCTCCGACGACTTCCTTTGCCTCTCGTTCGTTTTAGAATCTGATCTCGTTGTAACTTTGCAGACAAAGTGAGGGATGCCCTGAAGAAGAAAGACCTTGACTTGGCTGAGTTGCAGAAAGCGGCTTTAGAGAAGACCAAGCTCGCGGATGAGAAGCTGGCTTCAGTCACCAAGCTTGAAGAAGAAAACACCAATCTGAAGGCTGCTCTTGATGTTGCCAACAAGGAGGTCAGTCGACTAAAAAGTGACAAGATTGCCCTGAATGACAAGGCTAGTGAGATGGTGGGAAAGAAGAACGATCTGGAGGCTTATCTGGGCGGACTCGCCAAGAAGCTATTCCTCATGCTTGAAGGTAATCTTTTGTATCAAACAGACATTTTAACTGTGATCTCCGACTGTTGTCTTGACTTGGTGGTTGTGCTTGCAGAATTTTGCCAAAACTTTGAAGAGGAGACTGGTCGACTGGAAATAAACTTGAATCCCATCAACTCTCCCGTGAAAGATGAAGTCGCCATGAATGTGCTCCGGCTTGAATCTCGCGTTGCTGCTGTCGTCGACTATCTCGGAAGGCTGAAGGTTGCAACTTCTCGCATAGACACAACACTCTGGCCAAGAGAGACGCTCCAGAACGACCTCGAGTCTCTGATGACTCGACTGTACGAGGTCCCAAGTCGAGTGCAGGAGTGGAAGAAGTCTTCTGCCAGGTGTGGCACGGAAGTTGCTCTGTCTCTGGTCTGCGTTCACTGCAAGGATGCACGAGAGGACAAGCTGGTGGCCCTTAGGGTGGCTAACACCAAGAAGCATGATTTCCGATCTTTCATGGAGACCTTCATCGCCGCTGCCACTCGGATTGCAGATGGAATCGACCTGGATGAGTTTGTTGCACCTTCCAGCCCTCCACAGGAGGGGTAAAAAACTTCTGAGCTTGATACTTTAAATTTGCCTCGGTATGCCGAGTGAGTTTTGTAACCGACAAACATTAACAGGCTTAGCGCCTGAGCACTTTCGGTTCCGTTAGGTGTTATCCGAACTTGGATTCGATGTTGAATATGTTTGCATTTGGTTTGAGGTGTCTTTTGCAGGCTAAAGCGAGGCGCTCGTTGCAATCGACTTGTTCCCCGATACACTTAGGCGAGCACTGGGCTGCAGCTAAGCCCCCGAGTGGGAGGTCTGCTTTCCACTCGGTAGGATTTCCAAAAACTTAGGCGAGCACTGGGCTGCAGCTAAGCCCCCGAGTGAGAGGTCTGCTCTCCACTCGGTAGGATTTTCAAAAACTTAGGCGAGCACTGGGCTGCAGCTAA